>NW_027046526.1:0-23949 GCF_025399875.1 Dalotia coriaria | reverse complement strand
TAAAAAAGCATATTGAAATTTAAATAACGAATAATAAAAACGTTTCGTCGTTTTATGCTGTTTACGTCTGTTAAAACGCGAAATTAAAGCTCAAAACGTGCTGTTTGCTTTCAAAATAAGCATTTTCAAGCATTTTAAATCGTTGAAATGTTCAAATAGAAGCAATATTAATAAAAAGAATAATAAAAATTCGTCGTTTTATGCTGTTTTACGCGTTAAAACGCAGATTAAAGCTCAAAACGTGCTGTTTTGCTAAAATAAGCATTTTCAAGCATTTTAGATCGTTGAAATCGTTCAAAGAGCAATATTAATAAAAACAATAATAAAAATTTCGTCGTTTTATGCTGTTTTTACGCGTTAAAACGCAGATTAAAGCTCAAAACGTGCTGTTTTGCTAAATAAAGCATTTTCAAGCATTTTAGATAGTTGAAATCGTTCAAATAGACGCAATATTAATAAAAACGAATAATAAAAAATTTGTCGTTTTATGCTGTTTTACGTTAAAACGCTGATTAAAGCTCAAAACGTACTGTTTTGCTAAAATACATTTCAAGCATTTTAGATCGTTGAAATCGTTCAAATAGACGCAATATTAATAAAAACGAATAATAAAAATTCGTCGTTTTATGCTGTTTTAGGCGTTAAAACGCAGATTAAAGCTCAAAACGTGCTGTTTTGCTAAAATAAGCATTTTCAAGCATTTTAGATTGTTGAAATCGTTCAAATAGAAGAATATTAATAAAAACGAATAATAAAATTTTGTCGTTTTATGCTGTTTTACGCGTTAAAACACAGATTAAAGCTCAAAACGTGCTGTTTTGCTAAAATAAGCATTTTCAAGCATTTTAGATCGTTGAAATCGTTTAAATAGAAGCAATATTAATAAAAAACGAATAATAAAAATTCGTCATTTTATGCTGTTTTACGCTAAAACGCGATTAAAGCTCAAAACGTGCTGTTTTGCTAAAATAAGCATTTTCAGCATTTACGATCGTTGAAATCGTTCAAATAGAAGCAATATTAATAAAAACGAATAATAAAAATTCGTCGTTTTTATGCTGTTTACGCGTTAAAACGCAGATTAAAGCTCAAAACGTGCTGGTTTGCTAAAATAAGCATTTTTAAGCATTTTAGATCGTTAAAATCGTTCAAATAGAAGCAATATTAATAAAACGAATAATAAAAATTCGTCGTTTTATGCTGTTTTACGCGTTAAAACGCAGATTAAACTCAAACGTGCTGTTTTGCTAAAATAACATTTTAAGCATTTTAGATCGTTGAAATCGTTCAAATAGACGCAATATAGTAAAAACGAATATTAAAAATTTGTCGTTTTATGCTGTTTTACGCGTTAAAACGCTGATTAAATCTCAAAACGTGCTGTTTTGCTAAAAAAGCATTTTCAAGCATTTAATCGTTGAAACGTTCAAATAGGGCAATATTAATAAAAACGAATAATAAAAATCTACGTTTTAACGTGTTTTACGCGTTAAAACGCAGATTAAAGCTCAAAACGTGCTGTTTTGCTAAAATAAGCATTTTAGCATTTTAGATCGTTGAAATCGTTCAAATTGAAGCAATATTAATAAAACGAATATAAAAAATTCGTTTTTATGTGTTTTACGCGTTAAAACGCAGATTAAACTCAAAAACGTGCTGTTTTGCTAAAATAACATTTTCAAGCATTTTGATCGTTGAAATCGTTCAAATAGAAGCAATATTAATAAAAACGAATAATAAAAATTCGCGTTTTTATGTGTTTAGCGTTAAAACGCCGATTAAAGCTCAAATGCTGTTTTGCTAAAATAAGCATTTTCAAGCATTTTAGATCGTTAAATCGTTCAAAAGAGCAATATTAATAAAAACAAATAATAAAAATTTCAGTCGCTTTTATGCTGTTTTACGCGTTAAAACACAGATTAAAAGCTCAAAACGTGCTGTTTTGCTAAAATAAGCATTTTCAAGCATTTTAGATCGTTGAAATCGTTTAAATAGAAGCATATTAATAAAAACGAATATAAAAATTCATCATTTTATATGCTGTTTTAGCGCTAAAACGCAGATTAAAGCTCAAAACAGCTGTTTTTAAAATAAGCATTTTCAAGCATTTACGATCGTTGAAATCGTTCAAATAGAAGCAATATTAATAAAAACGAATAATAAAAATCGTCGTTTTTATGCTGTTTTACGCGTTAAAACGCAGATTAAAGCTCAAAACGTGCTGTTTTGCTAAAATAAGCATTTTCAAGCATTTTAGATCGTTGAAATCGTTCAAATAGAAGCAATATTAATAAAAACGAATAATAAAAATTCGTCGTTTTATGCTGTTTTACGCGTTAAAACGCAGATTAAAGCTCAAAACGTGCTGTTTTGCTAAAATAAGCATTTTCAAGCATTTTAGATCGTTGAAATCGTTCAAATAAGCAATATTATAAAAACGAATAATAAAAATTCGTCGTTTTATGCTGTTTTACGCGTTAAAACGCAGATTAAAAGCTAAAACGTCGTTTTGCTAAAATAAGCATTTTCAAGCATTTTAGATCGTTGAAATCGTTCAAATAGAACAATATTAATAAAAACAAATAATAAAAAATTCGTCGTTTTATGCTGTTTTACGCGTTAAAACGCAGATTAAAACTCAAAACGTGCTGTTTTGCTAAAATAAGCATTTTCAAGCATTTTAGATCGTTGAAATCGTTCAAATAGAAGCAATATTAATAAAAAACGAATAATAAAAATTCGTCGTTTTATGCTGTTTTACGCGTTAAAACGCAGATTAAAGCTCAAAACGTTTTTTTTTGTTAAAATAAGTTTTTCAAAAATTTTAGATCGTTAAATCGTTCAAATAGGCAATATTAATAAAAACGAAAAATTTTCGTCGTTTTATGCTTTTTTTCGCAAAACGGTTCTCAAATTGCTTTTTTAAAAAAACATTTCGCGGGATCGTTAAAACTTCAAAATAGACCAATATTAAAAAAAAACAATAAAAAAATTTCGTCTTTTTTATCTTTTTTACGGAAAAAACGCAGATTAAAAAAAACTGCTGTTTTTAAAATAAGCTTTTTCAAGCATTTTAGATCTTGAAATCGTTCAAATAGGCTATTAAAAAAAACGAATAAAAAAAAATTTCGTCGTTTTTGTTTTTTTGCGTTAAACGCTTTAAAAAAAACGTGCTGTTTTGCAAAATGCATTTTCAAGCATTTTAGTCGTTGAAATCGTTCAAATAGCGAAAAAAAAAAAACAAATAATAAAAATTTCGTCGTTTTTATGCGTTTTAGGGTTAAAACCAGAAAAAAGTCAAAACGTCTGTTTTTGCAAAATAAGTTTTTCAAGCATTTTAGATCGTTAAATCTTTTAAATAAGCAATATTAATAAAAACAATAATAAAATTCTCTTTTTATTTTTTTTACGGAAAAACGAGTTTAAAAAGCTAAAAAACGGCTGTTTTTAAAATAACTTTTTCAAGCTTTTTAGATCGTTGAAACGTTCAAATAGCTATTAAAAACGAAAAAAAAATTCGTTTTTTTTATCTGTTTTTCCCGGTTAAAACGCAGATTAAAGCTAAAAACGGCTGTTTTTAAAATAAGATTTTCGCATTTTGATCGTTGAAATCGTTCAAATAAAAGAAATATTAATAAAAACGTAAAAAAAAAATTTCGTCTTTTTTAGGGCCACGCAAAAACGCAGAAAAACTAAAAACGTGCTGTTTTGCTAAAAAAAGCATTTTCAAGCATTTTTTAGATCTTAAAAACGTTCAAAAGAACAAATTAATAAAAAAAAAAAAACGTCGTTTTTCTTTTCCCTTTAAAGCAGTTTAAAAACCCCAAACTGGTTTTTTAAAAAAAAGTTTTTTCAAGCATTTTGATCTTGGGGAAATCGTTCAAAAAGGAAAATATTAAAAAAAAACAATAAAAAAAAAATTTCGTCTTTTTTTATGCTGTTTTTGGGGTTTAAAAACGCGATTAAACCAAAACGTGCTTTTTTTGAAAAATGATTTTCAAGCATTTTAGATCGTTGAAATCGTTCAAATGACCAAATTAAAAAAAAACAATAAAAAAATTCGTTTTTTTTATGCTGTTTAGGGTAAAACGAATTAAATAAAAACTTGCTGTTTTGCTAAAAAAAGCATTTCAAGCATTTTAGACGTTTGAAACGTTTAAAAGCAATAAAAAAAACGAAAAAAAAAAAACGTCGTTTTATGCTTTTTTACGCGTTAAACGCTTTAAAAAAACGTCGTTTTCAAAATAAACTTTTTCAAGCATTTTGATCTTTAAATGTTCAAAAGGAATTAATAAAAACGAATAAAAAAAAATTGTCTTTTTTTATCTGTTTTAGGTTAAAACGCAGATTAAACCAAAATGCGTTTTTTGTAAAATAAGCATTTTAAGCATTTTAATCGTTGAAATCGTTAAAAGAGCAAATTAAAAAAAAACGAAAAAAAATTTTCGGTTTTTGCTTTTTTTACGCGTTAAAACGCGAAAACTCAAAACGTGCGTTTTGCAAAAAAGCTTTTCAAGCATTTTAGATCGTTGAAATCGTTCAAAGGGGCTATTAATAAAACAAAAAAAAAAAAATTCGCTTTTTATGCTGTTTTAGGGTTTAAAACGCAGATTGTAAAAACGTGCTGTTTTGCTAAAAATAAGATTTTCAAGCATTTTAGATCGTTGAAATCGTTAAATAGAACAATTTTAAATAAAACAATAATAAAATTGTCTTTTTTATGCTGTTTTACGGTTAAAACGGATTAAACTCAAAACGTGCTGTTTTGAAATAAGATTTTCAAGATTTTAGATCGTTAAAATCGTTCAAATAAAAGCAATATTAAAAAAAACAATAAAAAAAATTTTGTCGTTTTGTGTTTTACGCTTTAAAAAACCAGATTAAAGTCAAAACTCTGTTTTGCTAAAATAAGTTTTTTTAAGTTTTTAGATCTTTAAAATCGTTAAAAAGCAAATTTAAAAACGAATAATAAAAATTCTTTTTTTTAGCGTTTTACGCGTTAAAACGCGATTAAAACTAAAAACGGCTGTTTTGCTAAAATAAATTTTAAGCTTTTTAGATCTTAAATCGTTCAAATAGAAGCTAAATAAAACGAATAATAAAAAATTGTCTTTTTTATGCTGTTTACGCGTTAAAACGCAGATTAACTCAAAACGTGCTGTTTGCTTCGCCAGCATTTTCAAGCATTTTAGATCGTTGAAATCGTTCAAAATAGAAGCAATAGTATTAAAACGAAGATAATAAAAATTCGTCGTTTTATGCTTGTTTACGCGTTAAAACGCAGATTAAAGCTGAAAACGTACTGTTTTGCTAAAATAAGCATTTTCAGCATTTTGAATCGTTGAAATCACGTTCGAAGCTGGGCAATATTAATAAAAACGAATAATAAAGCCCGTAGGCATGCTGTTTACGCGCGATTAAAGCACCAGATTAAAGCTCAAAACGATGCTGTTTGCTAAAATAAGCATTTTCAAACATTTGCAGGTCGTTGAAATCGTTCAAATAGACGCAATAAAATAAAACGAATATGCCTTCGTCGTTTTTATGCCGTTTTACACCGATTAAAGAAACACATAGGGAATAAAAAGCTCAAAAACGTTCTGTTTTGCTTTAAAATAAGCATTTTCAAGCATTTTAGATCGTTAAAATCCGTTCAAAATAGACGCAATATTAATAAAAACGAATAATAAAATTTCTTAATCGTTTTATGCTGTTTTACGCGCGTTAAGAAAAACGCAGATTAAACTCAAAATAAGTACTGTTTTGCTAAATAAGCATTTTCAAGCATTTTGAATCGTTGAAATCGTTCAAATAGAATCAATATTAATAAAAACGAATAATAAAAATTCGTCGTTTTTATTCTGTTTGAAGTTAAAACGCAGATTAAAGCTCAAAACGTGCTGTTTTGCTTTAAAATAAGCATTTTCAAGCATTTTTAAGATCGTTGGAAATCGTTCAAATAGAAACAATATTAATAAAAACGAAGATAATAAAATTCGTCGTTTTATGCTGTTTACGCGTTAAAACGCAGACTAAAAGCTCAAAACGTGCTGTTTGCTAAAATAAAGCTGAAAGCGGCTGAATCATTAAATCGTTTTAAATAAAACTAATATTAATAAAAGCGAAGAATAAAAAGTGTTCGTCGTTTTATGCTTTCATTTTACGCGTTAAAACGCGGGTAAAGCTCAAAACGTGCTGTTTTGCTGGAAATAAGCATTTTCAAGCATTTTTAGATCGTTGAAATCACGTTCAAATAGAAGCAATATTATTAAAAACGAATAATAAAAATTCGTCAATTTTATGCTGTTTTTACGCGTTAAAACGCAAAATGAAAACGTACTGTTTTGCTTTAGGCAAGCATTTTCAAGCAGATCGTTGAAATCGTTCAAATAGACGCAATATTAATAAAAACGAATAATAATGCGTCACGTTTTGCATGTGCTGTTTTACGCGTTAAAACGCAGATTAAAACTCAAACGACGCTTTGTTTTGCGCAAAATAAGCATTTTCAAGCATTTTAGGTCGTTGAAATCGTTTCAAATAGACGCAATAAAATAAAAACGAATAATAAAGGCTGCGTCGTTTTATGCCGTTTTACGCGTTAAAACGCGGGGAATAAAAACTCAAAACGTTCTGTTTTGCTAAAATAAGCATTTTCAAGCATTTTTAGATCGTTAAAATCGTTCAAATAGACGCAATATTAATAAAAACGAATAATAAAAATTTCGTCGTTTTTTATGCTGTTTTTTCACGCGTTAAAACGCAGATTAAAGTAAAATCGTGCTGTTTGCTAAAATAAGCATTTTCTGAAGCATTTTAGATCGTTGAAATCGTTCCAAATAGAATGTGCCAATAAAAACGAATTATAAATCGTCGTTTTATTCGTTTTACGAGTTAAAACGCAGCGTTAAAGAGCTCAAAACATTCTGATTTGTTAAAATAAGCATTTTCAAGCATTTTAGATCGTTGGAAATCACGTTCAAATAGAAGCAATATTAATAAAAACGAATAATGGCAAAAGCTCAAAACGTGCTGTTTGGCTAAAATAAGCATTTTCAAGCATTTTAGATCGTTGGGAAATCGTTCAAAATAGAAACAATATTAATACAAAAACGAATAATAAAAATTCGTCGTTTTTATGCTGTTTATGCGTTAAACGCAGATTAAGCTCAAAAAGTGCTGTTTAGCAAAATAAAGCATTTTCAAGCATTTCAGATCGTTGAAATCGTTTAAATAGACGCAATATTAATAAAAACGAATAATAAAATTTCGTCGTTTTATGCTGTTTTACGCGTTAAACGCAGATTAAAACTCAAAACCTGCTGTTTTGCTAAAATAAACATTTTTCAGCATTTTTAGATCGTTTGAAATCGTTCAAATAGACGCAATAAAAAATAAAACGAATAATAAAAATTTCGTCGTTTTTATGCCGTTTACGCGTTAAACGCAGATTAAAGCAAAACGTGCTGTTTTGCTAAAATAGCAGCATTTCAAGCATTTTAGATCGTTGAAATCGTTCCAAATATAAGCAATATGCAATAAAAACGAATAATAAAAATTCGTCGTTTTTATGCTTATTTTACCGTTAAAACGCAGATTAAAGCTCAAACGTGCTGTTTTGCTAAAATAAGCATTTTCAAGCATTTTAGATCGTTGAAATCACGTTCAAATAGACGCAATATTAATAAAAACGAATAATAAAAATTTCGTCGTTTTTTTATGCTGTTTTACGCGTTAAAACGCAGATTAAAGCTGAAACGTGCTGTTTTTGCTAAAATAAGCATTTTCAAGCATTTCAGATCGTTAAATCGTTTAAATAGACGCAATATTAATAAAAACGAATAATAAAATTCGTCGTTTTTTATGCTGTTTACGCGTTAAAACGCAGATTAAAACTCAAACGTGCTGTTTTGCTAAAATAAGCATTTCCAGAATTTTAGATCCCGTTGAAATCGTTTCAAATAGAAGCAATATTAATAAAAACGAATAATAAAAATTCGTCGTTTTTATGTGCTGTTTTAGGCAGCGCGTTAAAACGCAGATTAAACTCAAAGCATTAACATTTTGCAAAATAAGCATTCTCAAAACATTTAGATCGTTGAAATCACGTTCAAATAGACGCAATAGTAATAAAGCGAATAATAAAAGATTCGTCGTTTTTTAGCATGCTGTTTTACGCGTTAAAACGCAGATTAAAACTCAAAACGTGCTGTTTTGCTAAAATAAGCATTTCAAGCATTTTAGATCGTTGAAATCGTTTCAAATAGACGCAATATTAATAAAAAGCGAATAATGGCAGAGCTGTCGTTTTTATGCATTTTTCGCGTTAAAACGCCGCAATGCTCAAACGTACTGTTTTCACTAAAATAAGCATTTTCAAATTTTGAATCGTTGAAATCGTTCAAATGAAACAATATTAATAAAAAACGAATAATAAAAATTTCGTCGTTTTTACATGCTGTTTTACGCGTTAAAACGCAGATTAAAACCTGCTGTTTTGCTAAAATAAAAGCATTTCAAGCATTTTAGATCGTTACGGAAATCGTTCAAATAGCCGCAATAAAAATAAAAACGAATAATAAAAGAAATTTCGTCGTTTTTTATGCCGTTTACGCGTTAAAACGCAGATTAAAGCTCAAAACATGCTGTTTGCACAAAATAAGCATTTTCAAGCATTTTAGATCATTGAAATCGTTCAAACCATGGCTTAATAATAAAACGAATAGCCAAAACATTCGTCGTTTTATGCTGTTTGTTAAAACACCGGTTAAAGCTCGAAACGTGCTGTTTTGCTAAAATAAGCATTTTCAAGCATTACAGATCGTTGAAATCCTCGTTCAAATAATAGACGCAATAATGGCAAAACGAATAATAAAAATTTCGTCGTTTTATGCTGTTTGCGCGCGTTAAAACCTGTGAAGATTAAAGCTCAAAACGTGCTGTTTTGCTAAAATAAAGCATTCTCAAGCATTTTAGATCGTTGAAATCGTTCAAATAGACGCAATATTAATAAAAGCGAATGGCAAAAAAATTTTGTCGTTTTATGCTGTTTTACGCGTTATAACGCAGATTAAGAAAGCTCAAAACGATGCTGTTTTGCTAAAATAAAGCATTTTCAAGCATTTAGATCGTTGAAATCGTTCAAATAGACGCAATATTAACTAAAAACAGCGAATATGGAATTTCGTCGTTTTTATGCTGTTTTTACCTTGTTAAAACGCAGATTAGCGCTCAAAACGTTATGCTGTTTTTTGCTAAAATAAACATTTTTCAAGCATTTTGAATCGTTTGATATTTCAAATAGACGCAATATTAATAAAACGAATAATAAAAAATTTTCGTCATTTTTATGCTGTTTTACGCGTTAAGAAACGCAGATTAAAGCAAACGTGCTGTTTTTGCTAAAATAAGCATTTTCAAGCATTATATACATCACATTTGAAATCGTTCGATAGACGCAATAATGTAAAAACGAATAATAAAAAATTCGTTTTACATAACATTTTCGCGTTAAAACGCAGATTAAAGCTCAAAACGTGCTGTTTTGCTAAAATAAGCATTTTCAAGCATTTTAGATCGTTTGAAATCGTTCAAATAGACGCAATATTAATAAAAAAGCGAATAATAAAAATTCGTCGTTTTTATGCTGTTTACGCCCGTTAAAACGCAGATTAAAGCTCAAACGTGCTGTTTTGCTGAAATACTTTCAAGCATTTTAGATCGTTGAAATGCTACGTTCAAATAGGGCACGTAATAAAAGCGAATAATAAAAAATTCGTCGTTTTTATGCTGTTTTACGCCAAACGCAGATTAAAGCAAACGTGCTGTTTTGCTTTAAAACCAAGCATTTTCAAGCATTTTAGATCGTTGAAATCGTTCAAATAGAAGCAATATTAATAAAAAACGAATAATACAAAAATTCGTCGTTTTTATGCTGTTTTACGCGTAAAACGCAGATTAAAGCTCAAAACGTGCTGTTTGGCTAAAATAAAGCGACTTTCGAAAAAAGCATTTTAGATCGTTGAAATCGTTCAAATAAAACCAATATTAATAAAACGAATAATAAAAAATTCGTCGTTTTTATGCTGTTTATGCGTTAAACGCAGATTAAAAGCTCAAAACGTGCTGTTTGCTAAAAAATAAAGCATTTCAAACATTTCAGATCGTTGAAATCACGTTTAAATAGACGCAATTAATAAAAACAGATAATAAAGGCTGCGTCGTTTTATGCTGTTTACGCGTTAAGAAAAACGCGAAAGATTAAAGCTCGAAACCTGCTGTTTTCTTTAAAATAAGCATTTTCAAGCATTTTAGATCGTTGAAATCGTTCAAATAGACGCAATAAAAATAAAAACGAATAATAAAGAATTTCGTCGTTTTACGCGTAAAAACGATTAAGCGCTCAAAAGCATGCTGTTTGCTAAAATAGCAAGCATTTTAGATCGTTGAAATCGTTCAAATATAAGCAATATTAATAAAAACGAATAATAAAAATTCGTCGTTTTTTATGCTGTTTTACCCGTTAAAACGCAGATTAAAGCGCGGCGTGCTGTTTTGCTAAAATAAAGCATTTTTCGAAGCATTTTGAATCGTTGAAATCACGTTCAAATAGACGCCAATGGTAATAAAAACGGGTAATAAAAATTTCGTCGTTTTTTTATGCTGTTTTACGCGTTAAACGCAGATTAAAAGCTGAAAACGTGCTGTTTTTGCTAAAATAAGCATTTTCAAGCATTTCCAGATCGTTGGAAATCGTTTAAAAATAGACGCAATATTAATAAAAACGATAATAAAAAATTCGTCGTTTTTATGCTGTTTTTACGCGTTAAAGCAGATTAAACTCAAAACGTGCTGTTTTGCTAAAATAAGCATTTTCAAGCAGCATTTTAGATCGTTGAAATCGTTCAAATAGAGAAGCAATATTAATAAAAACGAATAATAAAAAATTCGTCGTTTTATGTGCTGTTTTACGCGTTAAAACGCAGATTAAACTCAAAACGTGCTGTTTTGCAAAATAAGCATTCTCTCAAGCATTTGGGTGTTGGAAATCCCCGTTCAAATAGACGCAATAATGTAAAAGCGATAGCAAAAATTCGTCGTTTTTATGCTGTTTGCACGCGTTAAAACGCAGATTAAACTCAAACATTGCTGTTTTTTGCGCAAAATAAAGCATTTCAAGCATTTTAGATCGTTGAAATCGTTCAAATAAGACGCAATATTACTAAAAGCGAATAATAAAAAAATTCGTCGTTTTTAATATGCACCCATTTTTCGCGTTAAAACGCAGATTAATGCTCAAAACGTACTGTTTTGCTAAAACAAAAGCATTTTCAGAAAGCATTTTTAGATCGTTGAAATCGTTCAAATAGAAGCAATATTAATAAAACGAATAATAAAAATTTCGTCGTTTTTTTATGCTTATTTCGCGTTAAAACGCAGATTAAAAGCTCAAAACCTGCTGTTTTTTGCTAAAATAAAGCATTTTCAAGCGAGATTTAGATCGTTGAAATCGTTCAAATAGCCGCAATAAAATAAAAACCAATAATAAAAATTTCGTCGTACATGCCGTTTTACGTTAAAACGCAGATTAAAACTCAAAACGTGCTGTTTTGCGCAAAATAAGCATTTCAAGCATTTTTAGATCGTTGAAATCGTTCCAAATATAAGCAATATTAAAAACGAATAATAAAAATTCGTCGTTTTATGCTGTTTTTACCGTTAAAACGCAGATTAAAGCTCGAAAACGTGCTGTTTTTGCTAGAATTGGCATTTTCAAGCATTTTAGATCGTTAATCGTTCAAATAGACGCGTGTTAGTAAAACGAATAATAAAAATTTCACCGTCGTTTTTTTATGCTGTTATTGTTTTGTTAAAACGCAGATTAAAAGCTCAAACATTGTTTTTTGCTAAGGCAAAAGCATTCTCAAAAAGCATTTTTAGATCGTTGAAATCGTTTCCAAATAGACGCAATATTAATAAAAACGAATAATAAAAATTTTGTCGTTTTGCCTTAACGTACGCGTTACGCAGCGCGGGTTAAAGCTCAAAACGTGCTGTTTTAGCACAAAATAAGCATTTTCAAGCATTTTAGATCGTTGAAATCGTTCAAATGAAAATATTAAAAAAAGAATAATAAAAATTCGTCGTTTTATCGTTTTAGGGGTTAAAAACGGGTAAATCTCAAAACGTGCTGTTTTCCCCTTTAACTTTTTTCGCATTTTGATCTTTAAAAATGTTAAAAGGGGTTAAATTTAAAAACGAATAAAAAAAAAATTCGTCGTTCTTATTGTTTTCCCGTTAAACGCAATTAAAAAACTAAAAACGTGCTGTTTTGCTAAAATAAGCATTTTCAAGCATTTTAGATCGTTGAAATCTTCAAATAGCCCAATATTAATAAAAACGAATAAAAAATTTCGTCGTTTTGCTGTTTTACGCGTTAAACGCAGATTAAAGCTCAAAACGTGCTGTTTTGCTAAAAAAGCTTTTTCAAGAAGATCGTTGAAATCGTTCAAATAAAGAAAATTTTAAAAAACGAATAATAAAAATTCGTCGTTTTTTGTTTTTTGCGTTAAAACCAGATTAAAGCCAAAACGTGCTTTTTTTAAAAAAACATTTTCAAGCTTTTTTAGATTTTGAAATCGTTCAAATAGACGCAATATTAATAAAACGAATAAAAAATTTCGTCTTTTTTTTATGCTGTTTTACGCGAAAAAAGCGTTAAAGCTCAAAACGGCTGTTTTGCTAAAATAAGCTTTTTTCAACATTTAAGACGTTGAAATCGTTCAAATAGACGCAATTTTAAATAAAACGAATAATAAAAATTGTCTTTTTTAAAAGTTGTTTTACGCTTTAAAACGCAGATTAAAGCTCAAAACGTGCTTTTTTGCTAAAATAAGCATTTTAAAAAAAATTTTAAATCTTTCTTTAAAGCTTTTAAAAAACGAAAAAAAAAATTTGGGAGGGGTTTTCCCTAAAAGCATTGAAAATTTTTTGCTAAAATAAGCATTTTAAAGGTTTTTAAATCTTTCAAAAGGCTTTTAATAAAACGAAAATAAAACCCCTTTTTTGTGTTTTGCTTAAAAGAAATTAAAGCTAAAACGGGGTTTTTAAAAAAAGATTTTAAAAGATTAAATTGTTAAATGCGTTTAAATAAAAACGAAAATAAAAAGTGTTTTTATTGTTTTAGTTTTTAAAAATTAAACTCAAAAGGGCTTTTTTAAAAAAAAAAAAAAATTTTGTCGTTAAATCTTTTTACGCTTTTAAAAAAGAAAATAAAAAAATTTTTTTTGTTTTTGCTTTAAAAGGGGTTTTAAGTAAATCTTTTTTCAAAAATATTTTAAGCATTTTAATTTGTCTTTTTAAAAAAATTTAAAAAAAAAATAAAATTGTGTTTTTTTTTGGTTTTTAGCTTAAAATTAAACTAAAAAGGTTTTAAAAAAACTTTTTAAAATTTTGTTTGCCAAAAAACGCAAAAAAAAAAAATTTTCGTTTTTACTTTTTTAAACCGTTAAAAACGAAATTTTAAACCAAAAAAAATTTTTTAAAAAAATTTTTTTTAGTTTTTCGTTAAAAGCAAATTAATAAAACAAATAAAAAAATTTTGCTTTTTTTTTTTTGCGTTAAACGGTTAAAAAATTGGGGCAAAATAAATTTAAGCTTTTTCGTTAAACGTTCAAAAGGCTTTTAAAAACAAAAAAAAAAAAAGCTTTTTAGTTTTTTACCGAAAACGAAATTTAAAATAAAAGGGTTTTTTAAAATTTTTTTTTAAAATTTTAAAGGTTAAACGTTAAATAACGCTTTTAAAAAGTTTTAAAAAAATTTTTTTTTTTTTTAAAAACGCGATTAAACCAAAATTTTTGGCTTAAGTTTTTAATTTTTTAAAAAAACTTCAAATGCGTATTAAAAAACGAATAAAAAAAAATTCGTCTTTTTTAATGTTGTTTTACGCGTTAACCGCAAATTAAAGCTAAAAAGGGCTGATTTGCTAAAATAAGCATTTTAAAAACATTTTTAGATCGTTGAAATCGTTAAAAATAGAAGCAATATTAATAAAAACGAAAAAAAAAAAACCCGTCTTTTTTATGCTGTTTTACGCGTTAAAACGCAGATTAAAGCTAAAAAAGGGTTTTGTTTTGCTAAAATAACTTTTTCAAGCATTTTAGACCCGTTGAAATCGTTAAAAATGGGCGCAATATTAAAAAAAAACGAAAAAAAAAATTCGTCGTTCTTTATGCTTTTTTTTCCCCGTTAAAACGCAGTTTAAAAACCCCAAAACGTGCTGTTTTGCAAAAAAAGCTTTTTCCAAGCTTTTTTAGATCGTTGAAACCTTTTCAAATAGCCCAAATATTAAAAAAAAAACGAATAATAAAAACTCGCCCGTTTTGTTTTGTTTTACGCTTTAAAAACGCAGTTTAAAAAACTCAAAACGGCTGTTTTAAAAAAAGGTTTTCAAGCATTTTAGATCTTTGGGAAATCGTTCAAATAGAAGCAAATTAAAAAAAACGAAAAATTAAAAAATTCGTCTTTTTTATCCCTTTTTTACCCCAAAACCCAGATTAAACCCTAAAAACGTGCTGTTTTGCTAAAAAAAAACTTTTTAAAAAACATTTTAGATCGTTGAAATCGTTCAAATAGACGCAATATTAAAAAAAACGAATAAAAAAAAATTTCGTCTTTTTTGCTTTTTACGCGGGTTAAAACGCGATTAAACTAAAAAACGGCTGTTTTGCTTAAAATAAAATTTTCAAGCTTTTTAGATCGTTGAAATCGTTAAAATAAAGCAATATTAATAAAAACGAAAAAATAAAAAATTCTTTTCGTTTTTATGCTTTTTTCGCTTTAAAAAGGGGGTTAAACCAAAACGTGCTGTTTTGCTAAAAAGGGCAAATTTTGGGTTGCGGAAATCGTTTCAAATAGAGGGCAATTTTAAATTAAAACGAATAAAAAAAACCCCCTCCTTTTTTATGTTGTTTTCCGCTTTAAAAACCCTGATTAAAGTCAAAACTTTCCTTTTTTTTGCTTTGGCATTTTCAAGCTTTTTGGGGATCGTTGAAATCTTTTCAAATAGACCCCAATATTAATAAAAACGAAAATAAAAATTCGTCTTTTTTATGTTTTTTTACCCCTTTAAAAAACGCGGTTAAAAACCCTAAAAAGGGCTTTTTTGCAAAAAATAAGCATTTTCCAAATTCAAAATCGTTGAAATCGTTAAAAGGAAATTTTAATAAAACGAATAAAAAAAAAATTCGTCGTTTTATCCCTGTTTTACGCGTTAACACGCAAAAAAGCTCAAAAGGGCTTTTTTTGCTAAAATAAGCATTTTCAAACATTTTAGATCGTTAAAAATCGTTCAAATGGGAAGCAATATTAAAAAAACGAATAATAAAAATTCGTCTTTTTTTATGCTGTTTTCGCGTTAAAACGAAAATTTAAAAACTAAAAACGTGCTGTTTTCCCAAAAAATAAGCATTTTCAAGCATTTTGACGTTGAAATCGTTTCAAATAGACGCAATATTAATAAAAACGAAAAAAAAAAAATTCGTTTTTTTTATGCTGTTTTACGCTTTAAAAACCCCAGTTTTAAAACCCCCAAAAACGGCGGTTTTGTAAAATAACATTTTCGTTTTGGATCTTTGAAATCGTTCAAAAAAAAATATTAAAAAAAAACGAATAATAAAAATTCGTCTTTTTTATGCTGTTTTACGCGTTAAAACGCAGATTAAAGATAAAAACGTGCTTTTTTGCTAAAAAATAAGCATTTTCCAAATTTTAGATCGTTAAAAATGGGTTTCCCAAATAGACGCAAATTAAAAAACGAATAATAAAATTTCGCCTTTTTTTATGCTGTTTTACGCTTTAAAAAACGCAGTTTAAAAACTCAAACGTGCTGTTTTTGTTTTAAAAAAAAGCATTTTCAAGCTTTTTTAGATCGTTGAAATCGTTCAAATAGAACAATATTAAAAAAAAACAATAATAAAAATTGTCGTTTTTTTTTTTTACGCTTTAAAAACGCAGTTTAAAAAGCTCAAAACGTGCTTTTTTGCTAAAAAAAAAGCATTTTAAAAGAAATTTTAGATCGTTGAAATGTTCAAATAGACGAAATAAAAATAAAAACGAATAAAAAAATTTCGTGGGTTTTTGCTGTTTTCCGTTAAAACGCGGGAAAAAACTCAAAACGTGCTGTTTTGCAAAAAATAAGCATTTTAAAACATTTTAGACCCGTTGAAATCGTTCAAAAAAGATGCAAAAATTAAAAAAAACCAATAAAAAATTTCGTCTTTTTTAAAATGCTGTTTTACGCGTTAAAACGCGGGTTTTAAAAACTAAAAACGTGCTTTTTTTCAAAATAAGCATTTTCAAGCTTTTTTAGATTGTTGAAATCGTTCAAATAGACCCCAATATTAAAAAAAAACGAATAAAAAAAAATTTCGTCTTTTTTTATGCTGTTTTACCCCCGTTAAAACCCCGAAAAGCTAAAAACGGCTGTTTTGCAAAAAATAAGCTTTTTAAAGGGCATTTTAGATCGTTGAAATCGTTCAAATAGACGCAATATTAATAAAAAACGAATAAAAAAAAATTCGTCTTTTTTATGCTTTTTTTACGCGTTAAAGCGGTTCCCAAAAACTTTGCTGTTTTGTTTAAAAAAAGGCTTTCCGGCGGACCCTTTAAATGTTCAAAAAAAGCAATATTAAAAAAAAGGGAATAATAAAAAATTGTCTTTTTTATGTTGTTTTACGCGTTAAAACGAGATTAAAGATAAAAACGGGGCTGTTTTCCCAAAATAAGCATTTTCAAAAATTTTGATCGTTAAAATTTGGGGGAAATAGACGCAATATTAAAAAAAACGAATAATAAAAATTTCGTCGTTTTTAAGCTGTTTTTACGCGTTCCGCGTTTTAAAACCAAAACGGCTGTTTTGTAAAAAAAACATTTTAAACATTTTAGATCGTTGAAATCGTTCAAATTAAAGAAATTTTAAAAAAAACGAATTTAAAAATTCGTCGTTTTTTATGCTTTTTTACGCTTAAAACGCAGATTAAACCTAAAAACGTGCTGTTTTGCTAAAATAAGTTTTTTCCCAAGCATTATAGATCGTTGAAATTGTTCAAATAGAAGCAATATTAAAAAAAACGAATAAAAAAAAAATTCGTCGTTTTATGCTGTTTTTCTTTAAAAACGCAGATTAAAGCTCAAACGTGCTTTTTTCCCTTTAAAATAAGCATTTTAAACTTTTTTAGACGTTAAAATGGTTTGACGAACATTAAAAAAAAAACAAAATAAAAAAAATTCGTCGTTTTATGCTTTTTTGCGTTAAAACGAGTTTAAAAACTCAAAACGTGCTTTTTTTGAAAAAATGGCTTTTTCAAGCTTTTTAAACCGTTAAAAATGTTTGGTAAAATTTAAAAAAGGGGGTAAAAAAATTGCTTTTATGTTTTTTTACGCGTTAAAACGCAGTTTAAAAAGCTAAAAACGTGCTTTTTTCCCAAAAAAAAAGCATTCTAAAATTTTTAACCCGGAAGGGGTTTTTTGGCCGCCCTTTTTGCCGGCTTTTTTACCAAACGCCCAAAACGTGCTTTTTTTGCTAAAAAAAAGCATTTTAAAGCTTTTTTTAGTCTTGGGAAACCCGTTCAAATAGACGCAATATTAAAAAAAAACGAATAAAAAAAATTTTCGTCGTTTTATCCCTTTTTTTACGCTTGGGTTGGCAAAATTAAAGTCAAAACGTGCTTTTTTGCTAAAAAAAGCATTTTCAAGCATTTTACATCGTTGAAATCGTTCAAATAGACGCAATATTAAAAAAAAACGAATAATAAAAAATTCGTCGTTTTTTTTTTAACGTTAAAACGCAGTTTAAAAAGCTAAAAACGTGCTTTTTTTTGGGCAAAAAAGCTTTTTCCCAAAAACGATCGTTGAAACCCCGGGTTCAAATAGACGCTAAATAAAAGCGAATAAAAAAAAAATTCGTCTTTTTTATGCTGTTTTACGGGGTTAAAAACGCAAAATTAAAGCTCAAAAGGGCTGTTTTGCTAAAAAAGCTTTTTCCCAAGCATTTTGGGACGTTAAAATGTTCAAATAGACGCAATATTAATAAAAGCGAATAAAAAAAAAATTCGTCGTTTTATGTTTTTCCCCGTTAAACGCGTTTAATGCTCAAAACGTCCTGTTTTGCTAAAATAAGCATTTTAAAGGGCCATTTTGTGGGAACCCGAAAAAAGGGAAAAATAAATAAAAGGGAATAAAAAAAAAATTCGTCGTTTTTTGCTGTTTTACGCTTTAAAAACGCAAAATTAAAAAGCTCCCGTGCTGTTTTGCTAAAATAATCTCCAAAGCTTTTGGGGGTCGGTCGTTAAAATAGACGCAATATTAATAAAAACGAATAAAAAAAAAAATTCGTCTTTTTTTATGTTTTTTTACGCGTTAAAACGCGGAATAAAATTTCAAACTTGCTTTTTTAAAATAAGCATTTTCAAGCATTTTAGATCGTTGAAATCGTTAAATAGATGAAATTTTAAAAAAAAACGAATAAAAAAAATTTCGGGGTTTTTTATGCTTTTTTTACGCTTAAAACGCAGATTAAACTCAAAACGTGCTGTTTTGGCCTTAAAAAAGCATTTTCAAGCATTTTAGATCGTTAAAACCTTTCCCAAATGGGAAGAAAATATTAAAAAAAACAAATAAAAAAAAATTTTGGTTTTAAAACTGTTTTACGCGTTAAAAGGGGGGGATTAAAGCTAAAAAACTTGCTTTTTTTGCTAAAATAAGCTTTATTCAAGCATTTTAGATCGTTGAAATCTTTTTAAAATACCCCAATTTAAAAAAAAACGAATAAAAAAAATTTCGTCTTTTTTATGTTTTTTTACGCGTTAAAACGCAGAAAAAACCCCAAAACGTGCTGTTTTGCTAAAATAAGCTTTTTCAAGCTTTTTTACCGGGGGAAATCGTTCAAATAGACGCAATATTAAAAAAGGGAATAAAAAAAAATTCGCCCGTTTTTATGCTGTTTTACGCGTTAAAACGCAGAAAAGCTAAAAAACGTGCTGTTTTGTTTTAAAAAAAGCATTTTCAAGCTTTTTTAAAATCGTTAAAATCGTTCAAAAGACGCAATATTAATAAAAAAACGAATAATAAAATTTCGTCGTTTTTATGCTTTTTACGCGTTAAAACGAATTAAAAACTCAAAACGTCTTTTTCCAAAATAAGCATTTTCGATTTTAGATGGGAAAAAAATCGTTCAAATAGAAGCAATATTAAAAAAAAACGAATAAAAAATTTCGTCGTTTTATGCTGATTTACGCTTTAAAAACAAAATTTAAAAACCAAAACGTGCTTTTTTTGCAAAAAATAAGCATTTTCAAGCATTTTAGATCGTTGAAATCGTTCAAATAGACGAAATTAAAAAACGAATAAAAAAAATTTCGTCGTTTTTTTGCTTTTTTTTTACGCTTTTTAAAAGGGTGTTTAAAAACCAAAAAACTTGCTGTTGTGCTTTAAAATAAGCATTTTCAAGCATTTTAGATCGTTGAAATCGTTCAAATAGAAGCAATAAATTAAAAAGGGAATAATAAAAATTCATCGTTTTTATGTTTTTTTCCGCGTTAAAACGCAGATTAAACCCTTAAACGTGCTTTTTCCTGCTTTTGGGCATTTTAAAAATCTTTGGGAAATCTTTCCCAAATAAAAGAAATTAATAAAAAACGAATAAAAAAAAATTCGTTTTTTTTATGTTTTTTTACGCTTTAAAAACGCAGTTTTCTCAAAACGTGCTGTTTTGCTAAAAAAAAGCATTTTCAAGCTTTTTTGGAATCGTTGAAATCTTTCCAAATAGACGAAAATTTTAAATTAAAACGAATAATAAAAATTTCTCGTTTTATGTTTTGTTTTGCTTTAAAAAAACGCATTTTAAAAACTCAAAACGTGCTATTTTGCTAAAATAAGCATTTTCAAGCATTTTAATCGTTAAATCGTTCAAATAAAAACAAATATTAATAAAAAGGGAATAAAAAAAAATTCGTCGTTTTAGGCTTGTTTTACGGGGTTAAAAACGCAGATTAAAGCCCCAAAACGTGCTTTTTTGCTAAAATAAGCATTTTCAAGCATTTTGATCGTTGAAATCGTTCAAATAGACGCAATATTAAAAAAAACGAAAAATAAAAATTTCGTCGTTTTCCGCTGTTTTACGCTTTAAAAACGCAGTTTAAAAACTAAAAAACGTGCTGTTTTGCTAAAATAACATTTTAAAAACATTTTGGGATCGTTGGGAAATCGTTCAAAAGACGCAATATTAAAAAAAAACGAATAAAAAAAAAATTCGTCTTTTTTATGCTGTTTTACGTTTTAAAAAAACGCAGTTTTCTCAAAACGTGCTGTTTTTTAAAATAAGCATTTTAAAAAGCTTTTTAACGTTGAAATCGTTCAAATAGAAGCAATTTTAAAAAAAACAAATAAAAAAAAAATTGTCTTTTTATGTTGTTTTACGGGGTTACAACGCAGTTTAAAAGCTAAAATCGGCTTTTTTTGCTAAAATAAATTTTCAAAAGACCCCAAGAAATGTTCAAATGAAGCAATATTAAAAAAAACAAAAATAAAAATTCGTCTTTTTTTATGCTTTTTTTACGCTTTAAAAACGCAGATTAAACCCTTAAAAACGTGCTGTTTTCCCAAAAATGCTTTTTTCCCCTTTTTTAGATCGTTGAAATCGTTCAAATAGCCCCAATATTAATAAAAAACGAATAATAAAAACCCCCGTCGTTTTATGCTTTTTTTGGGGTTAAAATCGCGGTTTAAAAACTAAAAACGGCTGTTTTGCAAAAATAAGCTTTTCGGCATTTTAGATCTTGGAAATCGTTCAAATAGACGAATATTAAAAAAAAACGAATAATAAAATTTCGCCCGTTTTTTGCGGGTTTTTACCCCTTTAAAAACCCGAGTTTAAAATTTTCCAAAACGTGCTGTTTTGCTAAAAAAAAGCATTTTCGCTTTTGGGGGCCCCGTTGAAATCGTTCAAATAGACGAATATTAAAAAAAAGGGAATAAAAAAAAATTGTCGTTTTTAGTTGTTTTACCCCTTTTAAAACGCGGGTTTAAAAGCTCAAAACGTGCTGTTTTGCTAAAATGTTTTTTAAATTTTAGATCTTTGGGAAATGTTAAAATAAACAATTTTAAAAAAAACAAATAAAAAAAAATTTCGTTTTTATGCTGTTTTCGCGTTCCAACGCAGTTTAAAAACTAAAAATCGTGCTGTTTTGTTTAAAAATAAGCTTTTTTAAAAGGAAAGATCGTTGAAACCGTTCAAATAAAAGCAAATATTAAAAAAAAACGAATAAAAAAAAAATTGTCGTTTTATGTTGTTTACGCGTTAAAACGCAGTTTAAAAAGCTCAAAACGTGCTTTTTTGCTAAAAAAAAAGCATTTTCAAGCTTTTTTAATCGTTGAAATCGTTCAAAAAAACCAAATTAATAAAAACGAATAAAAAAAATTTTCCCTTCGTTTTTATGCTGTTTTGCGTTAAATCGCAGTTTAAAAAACCTCAAAACGTGCTGTTTTGCTAAAATAAGCATTTTTAAAACTTTTTGGGATCGTTAAACCGTTCAAAAGACGCAATAAAAAAAAAAAAACGAATAAAAAATTTTTCCCTCCTTTTTTATGCCGTTTTACGCGTTAAAACGCAGTTTAAAAACCCTAAAAAAGGGCTTTTTTTCCCAAAAATAAGCATTTTCCCCATTTTGGGATCGTTAAACCGTTCAAATAGAAGCAAAGTAAAAAAAAACAAAATAAAAAAAAATTCGTCTTTTTTATGCTGTTTTACGCGTTAAATCGCAGTTTAAAAAGCTAAAAACGTCCCGTTTTGCTAAATAAGCATTCTCCCTTTTTAGATTTGAAATCGTTTAAAAGACGAAAATTTTAAAAAAAATGAATAAAAAAAAATTTTTGTCTTTTTTTATGCTTTTTTCGCGTTATAACCCCGGGATTAAAGCTCAAAACGTGCTGTTTTTTTAAAAATAAGCATTTTCCCTTTTTTGGATCGGGGAAACCCTTTTCCCAAATAGACCCCAATATTAATAAAGAGCGAATAATAAAAAATTCGCCTTTTTTTGGCTTTTTTTTTCGCGAAAAATGCGGGGTTTTTAATGCCCAAAACGTGCTGTTTTCCCAAAAATAAGCTTTTTTCAAGTATGTTAAAATCGTTGAAATCGTTCCAAATAAAAGCAATATTAAAAAAAACGAATAAAAAAAAATTTCGCCTTTTTTTATGCTGTTTTACGCGATAAAAGGGGGGGTTAAAATAAAACGAGCTGGTTTTGCTAAAATAATCTTTTTAAAAGCTTTTTTAGATCGGGGAAACCGTTCAAATAGACGCAATATTAAAAAAAAACGAATAATAAAAATTTGTCTTTTTTTATGCTTTTTTTAGGGTTAAAACGAGATTAAACCCTCAAAACGTGCTTTTTTGATAAAATAAGCTTTTTTCCCCATTTTTGATCGTTGAAACCCGTTCAAAAGAGGGGCCAATTTAATAAAAACGAAAAATTTAAAATTTCCTTTTTTATGCGTTTTACGCGTTAAAAACGCAGTTTAAAAAAGCTCAAAACGGCTGTTTTGCTAAAAAAAGCTTTTTTCAAGCATTTTACATCTTTGGGAAATCGTTCAAATAGACCCCAATTTTAAAAAAACGAAAAATTTTAAAAATTGTCTTTTTTTGCTGTTTTACTTTTAAAAGGGGGGGATTAAAGTTTCCAAAACGTGCTTTTTTGTTTTAAAATAAATTTTCAAGCATTTCTTTTAAAATCTTTTTAAAAAGGGCAATATTAAAAAAAAAACAATAATAAAAATTCGTCGTTTTTATGCTGTTTTACGCTTTAAAAACGCAGTTTAAAAATAAAACGTGCTGTTTTGCAAAAACGTGCTGTTTTTAAAATAAGTTTTCTAAAAGCATTTTAGATCGTTGAAATCGTTCAAATAAACAATATTAATAAAAACGAATAAAAAAAAAATTCGTCTTTTTTATGCTGTTTTACGCTTTAAAAACCGGGTTAAAAACCCTTCAAAATCCCTGTTTTGCTAAAATAATCATTTTCAACGTTCAAAATCGCTAAATATAAGAGCGAAATTAAAAAACGTAATAATAAATTTTTTTTTATGCTGTTTTACGTTAAAACGCAGATTAAATAAATCGTGTTTTGCTAATAAAGCATTTTCAAGCATTTAATCGTTGAAATCGTTCAAATAGACGCAATATTAATAAAACGAATAAAAAATTTCGCAGTTTTATGCTTTAGCGTTAAAACGCAGATTAAACTCAAACGTGCTGTTTTGCTAAAATAAGCATTTTCAAATTTTACATCGTTGAAATCGTTCAAATAGACGCGTTTAACGTAAAACGAAATAAAAGTCCGTTTTTTTTTAGTGTTAAAACGCAGATTAAAGTCTGAAACGTGCTGTTTTGCTAAAATAAGCATTTTCAAGCATATTAGATCGTTGAAATCGTTCAAATAGACGCAATATTAAAACGCAATAATAAAAACTGCTCGTTTTATGCTGTTTTACGCGTTAAAACGCTTAACTTAAACGTCAAAAGCTGTTTTAAAAAAAGCATTTAAAGATTGTCGTTTTATGTTCTTTTAAATAGACGCAATATAAAAAGCGAGATTAAAAATCGCTTTTAGCTTTTTCGCGTTAAAATGCAGATTAATGCTCAAATTTTTAAGCAATAATAAATTTCGCATTTTAGCTTTTTAAACCGTTAAAACGAGATTAAATAAAAAGGGTTTAAAAATGCTTTCAGCTTTTAGCTTTAAAAACGTTAAATAAACCTTTTAAAAAAAAACAATTAAAAATTGTCTTTTTTATCTTTTCCTTAAAAGAAATTTAAATTTAAAAAAAAAAGGGTTTTGTTTTTAAAACTAAGCATTTTAACTTAAATCTTCAAAAAAGCAAAATTTTTAAAAACGT
>NW_027046525.1:0-23973 GCF_025399875.1 Dalotia coriaria | reverse complement strand
GGGTTTTTTTTTTTTTGCCCGGGAAAACTTTTTTAAAAGTTTTTTAAAACCTTTTTTTAAAAGTAAACAAACAAAAACATTTTAAAAATTTTTTTTTTTTTTATTAAACCTTTTAAAACGACCCAACTTAAAAATTTTTTTTTAAAATGCTTTTTTTAAAAAAACAACGTTTTATTTTAAAATTTGCTTTTAACCAAAAAGCATAAAAGCTTTTTATTTTCTTTTAAAAATTTACGTTTTAACATTTAAATCTTTTTTTAAAATGTTTTTTTTAAAAAAACAACTTTTTAGTTTAATTTTTTTTAAACCAAAAACAGCAAAAACCCTTTATTTTTTTTTAAATTTTTATTTGGTTTAACGTCAAAAATTTAAAATTTTTTAAAAAACAAAAATTTTTTTTTAACGCGTTTTTTTTAAAAACGAAAAAACGTTTTTTAACCTTTTTTTAAATATTCGTTTTTAAAGATTTAACGATTTAAAAATTTTAAAAATTTTGAAAAAACCCCTTTTTTTTAACGCGTTTTAAGCTAAAACGCATAAAAACGCAAAAATTTTTTAATTTTTTTTTATTTTTTTTTATTTGCATTTTAAAAACTTAAAATTTTTTTTAAAAAAAAAACCCCCTTTTTTGGCTTTAAGGAACCGAAAACAAAAAAAAATTTTTTTTTTTATTTTTTTTTATTGGAAAACAAAATTTTTAAAATTTTTTTAAAAACACTTTTTGGCTTTAACTGCGTTTTAACGCGTAAACAGCATAAAAACGTAATTTGAAATTTTTATTATCTGTTTTATTACTTTCTGTTGCGTCCATTTTGAACGATTTCAACGATCTAAAATGCTTTGAAAACGTTTACTTTTAAAACAGTTATCGTTTTGAGCTTTATTCTGCGTTTTAACGCGTAAAAACAGCACATAAAACGACGAAATTTTTGCCATCTTCGTTTTTATTTTATTATGACTATTTGAACGATTTCGACGATCTAAAATGCTTGAAAATGCTTATTTCCAGCAAAAACAGCAAGTTTTGAGCTTTAACTGCGTTTTAACGCAAAACAGCATAAAAAACGACGAATTTTTTATTATTCGTTTTTATTAATATTGTTTCTATTTGAAATCGATTTCCCACCATCTAAAATGCTTGAAAATGCTTATTTTAGCGCAAAAACAGCACGCTTGAGCTTTATTCTGCGTTTTAACGCGTTTCAGCATAAAACTACTGTACCTCATTATTCGTTTTTATTAATATTGCGGCTCATTGAACGTGATTTCAACGATCTAAAATGCTTGAAAATAAGTTTATTTAAAGCGTAAAACAGCACGTTTTGAGTTTTAATCTGCGTTTCTTTAACGCGTAAAATACATAAAAACGACGAATTTTTTATTATTCGTTTTTATTACTATTGCTTCTATTTGAACGATTTCAACGATCTAAAATGCTTGAAAATGCTTATTCTTTTAGCAAAACAGCACGCGTTTTGAGTTTTTAATCTGCGTTTTAACGCGTAAAACATCATAAAAACGACGAAATTTTTATTACCTGCTTCTTTTTATTAACATTGCTTCTATTTGAACGATTTCAACGGATCTAAAATGCTTGAAAATGCTTATTTTAGCAAAAACAGCACGTTTTTAGTTTTAATCCTGCCGAACGCGTAAAACAGCATAAAAACGACGAATTTTTTATTAATTCGTTTTTATTATTGCTTCTATTTAAAACGATTTCAACGATCTTAAAAAATGCTTGAAAATGCTTATTTTAGCAAAACAGCACGTTTTGAGTTTTAATCTGCGTTTTAACGCGTAAAACAGCATAAAAACGACGAAATTTTATTATTCGTTTTTTTAATATTGTTTATTTGAACGATTTCAATGATCTAAAATGCTTGAAAATGCTTATTTTAGCAAAATAGCTCGTTTTGAGTTTTAATCTGCGTTTTAACGCGTAAAACAGCATAAAAAACGACGAATTTTTATTATTCGTTTTATTAATATTGCGTCTATTTGAAACGATTTCAAATCGATCTGAAAATGCTGGTTTTAAAGGTAAAACAGCACGCCTTTGAGCTTTATCTCTGCGTTTTAACGCGTAAAACAGCATAAAAAACGTGACGAAATTTTTATTATTTCGTTTTTATTTTATTGCGTCTATTTGAACGCGATTTTAACGATCTAAAAGTTTGAAAATGCCATTTTAGCAAAAACAGCACGTTTTTACTTTAATCTGCGTTTTAACGCGTAAACAGCATAAAAAAACGACGAATTTTTATTATTCGCTTTTATTAATATTGTTTCTATTTGAACGATTTTCAACGATTTAAAAAAATGCTTGAAAATGCTTATTTTAGCAAAAACAGCACGATTTTGTGCTTTAATCTGCGTTTTAACGTAAACAGCATAAAACGATTTTAACTTTTTATTATCTGTTTTTTATTACTATTATAGTCTATTTCCGGTGTCTGATTTCAACGATCTAAAAAATGCTTGAAAATGTTGCCTTTAGCAAAAACAGCACGTTTTGAGCTTTAATCTGCGTTTTAACGCGTAAACAAAGCATAAAACGACGAATTTTTATTATTCGTTTTCTTTATTAATATTGTTTATTTGAACGATTTCAACGATCTAAAATGCTTGGAAAAGCTTATTATTTTAGCAAAAACAGCACGATTTGGTGCTTTTACCCGCGTTTTAACGCGTAAAACAGCATATAAAACGTAATGAAATTTTTTATTATTCGTTTTTTATTAATATTGCGTCTATATTTGAACGATTTCAACGATCTAAAATGCTTTGGAAAATGCTGCATTTCAGCAAAACAGCACGTTTTGAGCTTTATTCTGCGTTTTAACGGCAAAAAACAGCATAAAACGACGAAATTTTTATTATTCGTTTTTATTTTATTGCGTCTATTTGAACGATTTCGACGATCTAAAATGCTTTGAAAATGTTGCAGCAAAACAGCACGTTTTGAGTTTTAATCTGCGTTTTAACGCAAACAGCATAAAACGACGAATTTTTATTATTCGCTTTTGGTATTACGTTTCTATTTGAACGATTTCAACGATTTCCAAAATGCTTGAAAATGCTTATTTTGAAGCAAAAACAGCACGTTTTGAGCTTTTAATATTCCCGCGTTTTAACGCGTAAAACAGCATAAAAACGTGACGAAATTTTTATTATTCGTTTTTATTAATATTGCTTCTATTTGAACGATTTCAACGGGATCTAAAATGCTTGAAAATGCTTATTATTTTAGCAAAACAGCACGTTTTGAGCTTTATCTGCGTTTTAACGCGTAAAACATCATAAAACGACGAAATTTTTATTATTCGCTTTTTATTAATATTGCTTCTATTTGAACGATTTCAACGATCTAAAATGCTTCTTTGAAAATGCTTATTTAGCAAAACAGCACGTTTTTAGCTTTAATCTGCGTTTTAACGCGTAAACAGCATAAAAACGACGAATTCTTTTTATTATTCGTTTTTCTTAATATTGCTTCATTTAAACAATTTCAACGATCTAAAATGCTTTGAAAACGCTTATTTTAAAGCAAAACAGCACGTGTTTTGAGTTTAACCTGCGTTTTAACGCGTAAAACAGCATAAAAACGACGAAATTTTTATTATTCGTTTTTTTAATATTGCTTCTATTTGAACGATTTCAACGATCTAAAATGCTTGAAAATGCTTTATTTTAAAACAGCTCGTTTTGAGTTTTAATCTGCGTTTTAACGCGTAAAACAAAGCACAAAAACGACGTGAATTTTTTATTATTCGTTTTGGTTTAATATTGCGTCTATTTTCCTGAACGATTTCAACGATCTAAAATGTTTGAAAATGTTTATTTTAGTGCAAAACAGCACGTTTTGAGCGCTTTATTCTGCGTTTTAACGCGTAAAACAGCATAAAAACGACGAAATTTTTTATTATCTGTTTTTATTTTTATTGCGTGTCTATTTGAACGATTTCAACGATCTAAAAGCTTGAAAATGCTTATTTTAGCAAAACAGCACGTTTTGAGCTTTAATCTGCGTTTTAACGCGTAAAACAGCGCATAAAACGACGAATTTTTTATTATTCGTTTTTTATTAATATTGTTTCTATTTGAACGATTTTTCAACGATTTAAAATGCTTGGTAAATGCTTTATTTTAGCAAAACAGCACGATTTGAGTTTAATCTGCGTTTTAACGCGTAAAACAGCATAAAAACGACGAAATTTTTTATTATTCGGCTTTTTTATTAATATTGCGTCTATTTGAACGATTTCAACGATCAAAATGTTTGAAAACGCTTTATTTTGGCAAAACAGCACGTTTTGAGCTTCTTTATTCTGCGTTTTAACGCGTAAAACAGCATATAAAAAACGACGAAATTTTATTATTCGTTTTATTTTATTGTGTTCATTTGAATGATTTCAACGATCTTAAAATGCTTGAAAAATGCTTATTTTAGCAAAACAGCACGTTTGAGCTTCTTTAATCTGCGTTTTAATCGCGTACACAGCATAAAACGACGAATTTTTATTATTCGTTTTTATTAATATTGCTTCTATTTTGAACGATTTCAACGATCTAAAAAATGCTTCGGAAAATGTTTATTTTGCGCAAAAAAACAGCAACGTTTTGAGCTTTAATCCGGTGTTTTAACGCGTAAACAGTATAAAACGACGAATTTTTTATTATCTGCTTTTTATTATTATTGCGTCTGTATCGAACGATTCTCAACGATCTAAATGCTTGAAAAATGCTTATTTTAAAGCAAAAACAGCACGTTTAAGTTTTAATCAGCGTTTAACGCGAAAACAGCATAAAAACGACGAAATTTTTATTATTCGTTTTTATTAATATTGCGTCTATTTGAACGTGTGATTTCAACAAAACGATCTAAAATGCTTCTGAAAATGTTTATTTTAAAGCAAAACAGCACGTTTTGAGCTTTAAATCGGCGTTTTAACGCGTAAAATATGCATAAAAAACGACGAATTTTTATTATTCCGTTTTTATTAATACGTTTCGGCTTGAACGATTTCAACGATCTAAAAATGCTTGAAAATGCTTATTTTAAAGTAAAAACAGTTAACGTTTTGAGCTTTAATCTGCGTTTTAAAGCGTAAACAGCATAAAAACGACGAAATTTTTTATTATATTCGTTTTTGGTTAATATTATGCCTATTTGAACGATTTCAACGATCTAAAATGCTTTGAAAATGCCTATTTTAGCAAGCAAAACATAATGTTTTGAGCTTTAATCTGCGTTTTAACGCGTAAAACAGCATAAAAACCACGAATTTTATTGGCTCCGTTTTTGCCAATATTGTTTCTATTTTGAACGATTTCAACGGATCTAAAATGCTTGAAAATGCTTTTATTTTAGCAAAAACAGCACGTTTTGAGCTTTAATCTGCGTTTTACCCGCAAAACAGCATAAAAAAGACGAAATTTTTTATTGTCTGTTTTTACATTATTGCGTCTATTTGAACGATTTCAACGATCTAAAATGCTTGAAAATGTTTATTTTAGCAAAACAGCAATGTTTTGAGCTTTTAATCTGCGTTTAATTCGCGTAAAAACAGCATAAAACGACGAATTGTTTATTATTCGTTTTTATTAATATTGCTTCTATTTGAACGATTTCAACGATCTAAAATGTTTGAAAATGCTTTATTTTTAGCAAAACAGCATCGTTTTGAGCTTTAATCTGCGTTTAACGGTAAACAGCATAAAAAACGACAAATTTTTATTATTCGTTTTTATCAATACTAGTTTCATTTGAACGATTTCAACGATTTAAAAATGTTTTGAAATGCTTATTTTAGCAAAACAGCATCGTTTTATTTTAACTGCGTTCTTTAACGCGTAAACAGCATAAAACGGATTTAATCTCATTATTCGTTTTACACACAGTCCTATTTTGAACGATTTCAACGATCTAAAATGCTTGAAAATGCTTATTTTGAAAACAGCATCGTTTTGCTTTAATCTGCGTTTTAACGCGTAAAACAGCATAGCAAAACGGTGAATTTTTATTATTCGTTTTTATTACCATTGCTTCTATTTGAAATCGATTTCAATACCAATCTAAAATGCTTGAAAATGTTTATTTTAACAAAACAGCACGTTTTGAGTTTTAATCTGCGTTTTAACTCGTAAAACAGCATAAAAACGATAAATTTTTATTATTCGTTTTTATTAATATTGTTTCATTTGAACGATTTCAACGATCTAAAAATGCTTGAAAATGCTTATTTTAGCAAAAACAGCACGTTTTGAGTTTTAATCTGCGTTTTAACGCGTAAACAGCATAAAACGACGAATTTTTATTATCTGTTTTTATTAATATTGCTTCTATTTGAACGATTTCAACGATCTAAAATGCTTGAAAATGCTTTATTTTAGCGCAAAAACAGCACGTTTTGAGCTTTAATCCGCGTTTTAACGCGTAAAACAGCATAAAAAACGACGAATTTTTTATTATTCGTTTTTATTAATATTGTTTCTATTTGAACGATTTCAACGATCTAAAATGCTTGAAAATGCTTATTTTAGCAAAACAGCACGATTTGAGCTTAATCTGCGTTTAACGCGTAAAACAGCATAAAAACGACGAAATTTTTACATTCGTTTTATTAATATTGCGTCTATTTGAACGATTTCAACGATCTAAAATGCCGAAAATGCTTATTTTTATAAACAGCACGTTTTGAGCTTTTATTCCGCGTTTTAACGCGTAAAAACAGCATAAAAACGACGAAATTTTTATTATTCGTTTTTTATTTTATTGCGATCATTTTGAACGTGATTTCGACGATCTAAAATGCTTGAAAATGCTTATTTCCAGCAAAAACAGCAAGTTTTGAGTTTAATCTCAGCGTTTTAACGCAAAACAAAAGCATGTAAAACGACGAATTTTTATTATTCGTTTTTATTAATATTGCTTTATTTGAACGATTTCAAATCCATCTAAAATGCTGAAATGTTTATTTCAGTTAAACAGCACGTTTTGAGCTTTTATTCTGTTTAAACGCAAAACAGCATAAAATCAAAATTTTATTGGCCTGTTTTTATTAATATTGCGTCTATTTGAACGATTTCAACGATCTAAAAAATGCTTCTGAAAATGTTTATTTGTGCGTAAAACAGCACGTTTTGAGTTTTAATCTGCGTTTTAACGCGTAAAAACAGCATAAAACGACGAATTTTTTATTATTCGTTTTTATTAATATTGTTTCATTTTGAACGATTTCAACGATCTAAAATGCTTGAAAAATGCTTATTTTAGCAAAACAGCACGTTTTGAGCTTTAACGTTTTAACGCGTAAAACATCATATAAAAAACGACGAAATTTTTATTACCTGCTTTTTATTAATATTGCTTCTATTTTGGAACGACCAAACGTGATCTAAAATGCTTGAAAAATGCTTATTTTAGCAAACAGCACGTTTTAGCTTTAATCTGCGTTTCAACGCGTAAAACAGCATAAAAACGACGAATTTTTATTATTCGTTTTTATTAATATTGCTTCTATTTCAAAACGATTTCAACGATTCAAAAATGCTTGAAAATGCTTTATTTTAGCAAAACAGCATCGTTTTGAGTTTTAACACCCGCGTTTTAACGCGTAAAACAGCATAAAAACACGAAATTTTTATTATTCCGTTTTACCATTGCTTCTTATTTTGAACGATTTCAACGATCTAAAATGCTTGAAAATGCTTATTTTAGCAAAACAGCTCGTTTTGAGTTTTAATCTGCGTTTTAACGCGTGTTTAGCATAAAACGACGTGAATTTTTATTATTCGTTTTTATTAATATTGCGTCTATTTCCGGAACGATTTCTAACGATTCAAAATGCTTGGAAAATGCTTTTATTTTAGCAAAACAGCACGTTTTGGAGTTTTATTCCGCGTTTTAACGCGTAAAACAGCATAAAAAACGACGAAATTTTTATTATTCGTTTTTTATTTTTATTGCGTCTATTTGAACGATTTCAACGATCTAAAAGTTTGAAAATGCTTATTTTAGCAAAAACAGCAATGTTTTGAGTTTTAATCTGCGCGAACGCGGCGAAAACAAGTATAAAAAAAACGACGAATTTTTATTATTCCGCTTTTATTACTTTGCTTCTATTCTGAACGATTTCAACGATTTAAAATGCTTGAAAATGCTTTTATTTTAGCGCAAAACAGCACGATTTGTGCTTTAATCTGCGTTTTAACGCGTGGAAAACAAAGCATAAAACGACGAAATTCTTTATTATTCGTTTTATTAATATTGCGTCTATTTGAACGATTTCAACGATCTAAAATGCTTGAAAATGCTTATTATTTTAGCAAAACAGCACGTTTGAGGCTTTAATCTGCGTTTTAACGCGTAAAACAGCATAAAAAACGACGAATTTTTATTATCTTTTTCGTTTTATTAATATTGCTTCCTATTTGAACGATTTCAAACGATCTGGGTAATGCTTGAAAATGCTGTTTTAGCAAAAACAGCACGATTTGAGCTTAATCTGCGTTTAACGCGTAAAACAGCACATAAAAACGTGACGAAATTTTATTATTCGTTTTTATTAATATTGCGTCTATTTGAACGATTTCAACGATCTAAAATGCTTGAAAATGCTTATTTTAAAGCAAAACAGCACGTTTTGAGCTTTATTCTGCGTTTTAACGCGTAAAAACAGCATAAAAAAACGACGAAATTTTTATTATTCGTTTTATTTTTATTGCGTCTATTTGAACGATTTCGACGGGGATCTAAAAATGCTTGAAAATGTTTATTTTAGCAAAATAGCACGTTTTGAGTTTTAATCTGCGTTTTAACGCGTAAAAACAGCATAAAACGACGAATTTTATTATTCGTTTTTATTAATATTGCTTCTATTTGAACGATTTCAACGATCTAAAAATGTTTTTGAAAATGCTTATTTTAGCAAAAACAGCACGTTTTGAGCTTTATCTCCCGCGTTTTAACGCGTAAAACAGCATAAAAAACGACGAAATTCCTTATTATTCGTTTTTACATTATTGCTTCTATTTGAACGATTTCAACGATCTAAAATGCTTGAAAATGCGCTTATTTTAGCAAAACAGCACGTTTTGAGCTTTAATCTGCGTTTTACCCGCGTAAAACATCATAAAAACGACGAAATTTTTTATTATTCGCTTTTGTCAATATTGCTTCTATTTGAACGATTTCAACGATCTAAAATGTTTGAAATGCTTATTTTAGGCAAAAACAGCACGTTTTAGCTTTAATCTGCGTTTTAACGCGTAAACAGCATAAAAACGACGAATTTTTATTATTCGTTTTTCTTAGCTACGTTTTATTTAAACAATTTCCTAACGATCTAAAAATGCTTGAAAAATGCTTATTTAGCAAAACAGCACGTTTTGAGCTTCTTTAATCTGCGTTTTAACGCGTAAAACAGCATAAAAACGACGAAACTTTTTATTATTCGTTTTTTAATATTGTTTCTTATTTGAACGATTTCAACGATCTAAAATGCTTTGAAAATGCTTATTTTACAAAACAGCTCGTTTTGAGCTTAATCTGCGTTTAACGCGTAAAACAGCATAAAACGACGAATTTTTATTATTTTCCGTTTTTATTAATATTGCGTCTATTTGAACGATTTCAACGATCTAAAATGCTTGAAAATAAGCTATTTTAAAGCAAAACAGCACGTTTTGAGCTTTATTCCTGCGTTTTAACGGCGTAAAACAGCATAAAACGACGAAATTTTATTATTCGTTTTTATTTTTATTGCGTCTATTTTGAACGATTTCAACGATCTTAAAAAGCTTCTTTGAAAATGCTATTTTAGCAAAAACAGCACGTTTTGAGCTTTAATCTGCGTTTTAACGCGTAAACAGCACATAAAAACGAGACGAATTTTATTATTCGTTTTATTAATACGTTTCTATTTGAACGATTTCTGTAACGATTTAAAATGCTTCTTTGAAAATGCTTATTTTAGCAAAAACAGCACGATTTGAGCTTTTAATCTGCGTTTGCCCGTAAAATAGCATAAAATTAATGAAATTTTTATTATTCGTTTTTATTATTACGTAGTCTATTTGAACGATTTCAACGATCTAAAACAAATGTTTTCGAAAATGTTTATTTTGGCAAAACAGCACGTTTTGAGCTTTATTCTGCGTTTTAACGCGTAAAACAGCATTAAAAAACGACGAAATTTTTATTATTCGTTTTATTTTATTGTGTCTATTCAAACATTTCAAATCGATCTAAAATGCTTGAAAATGCTTATTTTAGCAAAACAAAGCACGTTTTGAGCTTTAATCTGCGTTTTAACGCGTAATACAGCATAAAAACGACGTGAATTTTTTATTATTCGTTTTTATTAATATTGCTTATTTGAACGATTTCAAACGGGATCTAAAAATGCTTGAAAAATGCTTATTTTAGCAAAAACAGCACGTTTTGAGCTTTAATCTGCGTTTTACCCGCGTAAATAGCATAAAAACGACGAATTTTTATTATTCGTTTTTATTATTATTGCGTCTATTTGAACGATTTCAACGATCTAAAATGCTTGAAAATGCTATTTTAGCAAAAACAGCAATGTTTTGAGCTTTAATCAGCGTTTTAACGCGAAAGGCGCATAAAAACGACGAAATTTTTATTATTCGTTTTTATTACATTATTGCGTCTATTTGAACGATTTCCGGATCTAAATGCTTGAAAATGCTTTGTATTTTAAAGCAAAACAGCACGTTTTGAGCTTTACCCTGCGTTTTAACGCGTAAAACAGCATAAAAACGACGAATTTTTTATTATTCGTTTTTATTAATATTGCTTCTATTTGAACGATTTCAACGGGATCTAAAATGCTTGAAAATGTTTATTTTAGCAAAAAACAGCACGTTTTGAGCTTTAATCTGCGTTTTAAAGCGTAAACAGCATAAAACGACGCGAAATTTTTTTATTATTCGTTTTTATTAATATTGCCTATTTGAACGATTTCAACGGATCTAAAAAATGCTTGAAAATGCCTATTTTAGCAAAAAACAACAGCACGTTTTGAGTTTTAATCTGCTTTTTAACGCGTAAAACAGCAAAAAAACGACAAATTTTTTATTATTCGTTTTTTTTAAATTATTGGGTCTATTTGAACGATTTAAACCCATCTAAAATGCTTAAAAAATGCTTATTTTAGCAAAACAGAAAGTTTTGAGTTTTAAAAGCTTTTTTAAGGGTAAAACACTAAAACGAAAATTTTTTTTTTTTTTATTAATATTTTTTTAAAAAATTAAAAGCAAAAATTTTTTTTTTTAAAAAAATTTTGGGTTTTTAATTGTTTTTTTGCAAAAAAGCTAAAAAGGAAAAATTTTTAATTTTTTTTTTAAAAATTTTTAAAGGTTTAACACAAAAAAGCAAAAATTTTTTATTTTAAAAAACCCCTTTTATTTTAACGGTTTTAACGGTAAAAGCTAAAAAGGAAATTTTAACGTTTTACAAAAATTTTTTTTTAACTTTTAACACTAAAAGCAAAAAATTTATTTTGAAAAATTTAATTTTTTTTTTTCCCGTAAAAAGCAAAAAAGAAAAATTTTTAACCGTTTTTTTAAATTTTCTTTTAAGAAACACTAAAAAAGCAAAAATTTTTTTTTAAAAAACCCCTTTTATTTAACGGTTTTTAAGGGAAAAAGCTAAAACCCTTTTTTTTAACGTTTTTTTTAATTTGTTTTTTAAACGTTTAACGTTTAAAAGCAAAAAATTTTTTTTTTCCCCTTTTTGGTTTTAACTGCGTTTTAACGCGTAAACAGCATAAAAACGACGAATTTTTATTATCTGTTTTACTAATATTGCTTCTATTTGAACGATTTCAACGATCTAAAATGCTTGAAAATGTTTATTTTAGCAAAACAGCACGTTTTATTTATTCCTGCGTTTTAACGCGTAAAACAGCATAAAAACGACGAAATTTTATTATTCGTTTTGCCAATATTGCGTCTATTTGAACGATTTCAACGATCTAAAATGCTTGAAAATGCTTATTTTGTGCAAAAACAGCACGTTTTGAGCTTTAATCTGCGTTTTAACGCGTAAAACAGCATAAAATGACAAATTTTTATTATTCGTTTTATTAATACGTTTCTATTTAAACGATTTCAACGCATCTTAAAATGCGCTTGAAAAATGCTTATTTTAGCAAAACAGCATGTTTTGAGTTTTAATCTGCGTTTTTAACGCGTAAAACAGCATAAAACGACGAAATTTTATTATTCGTTTTTATTAATATTGCTTCTATTTGAACGATTTCAACGATTCCAAAATGCTTGAAAAATGCTTATTTTAGCAAAACAGCACGTTTTGAGTTTAATCTGCGTTTTAAGTGTAAAACAGCATAAAAAACGACGAATTTTTTATTATTCGTTTTTTTATTAATACTACTTCTATTTGAACGATTTCAACGATCTAAAATGCTTGAAAATGCTTTATTTTAGCAAAACAGCATCAGTTTTGAGCTTTATTCTGCGTTTTAACGCGTAAAAACAGCATAAAAACGACGAAATTTTTATTATTCGTTCTTTTATTAATATTGCGTCTATTTGAACGATTTCAACGATCTAAAAATGCTTGAAAATAAGCTTATTTTAGCAAAACAGCACGTTTTGAGTTTTAATCTGCGTTTTAACGCGTAAAACAAAGCATAAAAATGACGAATTTTTATTATTCGTTTTATTAATATTGTTTCTATTTAAACGGTTTCAACGATCTAAAATGCATGAAAATGCTTATTTTAGCAAAACAGCACGTTTTGAGTTTTTAATCTGCGTTTTAACGCGTAAAACAGCATAAAACGACGTGCCTTTATTATTCGTTTTTATTACTATTGCTTCGCATTTGAACGATTTCAACGATTTAAAATGCTTGAAAAATGCTTATTTTAGCAAAAACAGCACGTTTGAGTTTTAATCTGCGCGTTTTAACGCGTAAAACAGCATAAAAAAACGACGAATTTTTATTATTCGTTTTTTCTTAATATTATTGTTTCTATTTGAAACGATTTCAACGATCTAAAAATGTGCTTGCAAATGATTATTTTAGCAAAACAGCACGTTTTGAGCTTCTTTAATCTGCGCGTTTTAACGCGTAAAACAGCATAAAAACGACGAAGTTTTTATTATTCGTTTTTATTAATATGGTGTCTATTTGAACGATTTCAAATCGATCTAAAAATGCTTTCTGAAAATGCTTATTTTAGCAAAAACAGCACGTTTTGAGCTTTAATCTGCGTTTTAACGCGTAAACAGCATAAAAACGACGAATTTTTATTATTCCGTTTATTATTAATATTGTTTCTATTTGAACGATTTCAACGATCTAAAATGTTTGAAAATGCTTATTTTAGCAAAAACAGCACGTTTTGAGCTTTAATCTGCGTTTTAACGCGTGCAAAACAGCATAAAACGACGAAATTTTTATTATTCGTTTTTATTAATATTGCGTCTATTTGAACGATTTCAACGTTCAAAATGCTTGAAAATGCTATTTTAGCAAAACAGCACGTTTTGAGCTTTAATCTGCGTTTTAACGGCGTAAAACAGCATAAAACGACGAATTTTTATTATTCGTTTTATTAATATTGCTTCTATTTGAACGATTTCAACGATATAAAATGCTTTGAAAATGTTTATTATTATTTTAGCAAAACAGCACGTTTTGAGTTTTAATCTGCGTTATAACGCGTAAACAGCATGTAAAAAACGACGAATTTTTTATTATTCGTTTTTGCCAATATTGCTTCTATTTGAACGATTTCAACGATCTAAAATGCTTGAAAATCGCTTATTTTAGCAAAACAGCACGTTTTGAGCTTTAATCTGCGTTTCTTAACGCGTAAAACAGCATAAAACGACGAATTTTTATTATCTTCGCCTTTTATTAATATTGCGTCAATTTGAACGATTTCAACGATCTAAAATGCTTGAAAAATGCTTATTTTAGCAAAACAAAGCACGTTTTGAGTTTTAATCTGCGTTTTAACGCGTAAAACAGCATATAAAACGACGAATTTTTATTATTCGTTTTTTATTAATATTGCTTCTATTTGGAACGATTTCAACGATCTAAAATGCTTGCATGCTTATTTTAGCAAAACAGCACGTTTTGAGTTTTAATCAGCGTTTTAACGCGTAAAACAGCATGTAAAACTACTGAAATTCTTTTATTATTCCGTTTTTATTAATATTGCGTCTATTTGAACGATTTCAACGATCTAAGAAGCTTGAAAAACGCTTTCTATTTTAGCAAAACAGCACGTTTTGAGTTTTAATCCGTTTTAACGCAAAACAAAAGCATAAAAAACGACGAATTTTTTATTATTGGTTTTTATTAATATTGCTTCTATTTGAACGATTTCAACGATCTAAAATGCTTGAAAAATGCTTATTTTAGCAAAACAGAACGTTTTGAGCTTTAATCTGCGTTTTAACGCGTAAACAGCATAAAAACGACGAAATTTTTATAATTTGTTTTATTAATATTATGTCTATTTGAACGATTTCAACGATCTAAAATGCTTGAAAATGCTTATTTTAGCAAAACAGCACGTTTTGAGTTTTTAATCTGCGTTTTAAACCGTAAACAGCATGAAACGATGAATTTTTTATTATTCCGCCTTTTTATTAATATTGCTTTATTTCTGAACGATTTCAACGATCTAAAATGCTTGAAATGCTTATTTTAAAGCAAAACAGCACGTTTTGAGCTTTAATCTGCGTTTTAACGCGCGTAAAGCAGCAGCATAAAACGACGAAATTTTTATTATTCGTTTTTTATTAATATTGCGTCTATTTGAAATGATTTCAACGATCTTAAAAAAATGCTTGAAAATGCTTATCTTAGCAAAACAGCACGTGTTTTGAGTTTTAATCTGCGTTTAACGCGTAAAACAAAGCATAAAATGACGAATTTTTATTATTCGTTTTTTATTAATATTGCTTCTATTTAAAACGATTTCAACGATCTAAAAATGCTTCTGAAAAATGTTATTTTAGCAAAACAGCACGTTTTGAGCTTTAATCTGCGTTTTAACGCGTAAAACAGCATAAAACGACGAAATTCTTTTATTATCTGTTTTATTAATAATATTGCTTCTATTTGGAACGATTTCAACGATCTAAAATGCTTGAAAATGCTTATTTTAGCAAAACAGCACGTTTTGAGCTGTAATCTGCGTTTAACGCGTAAAACAGCATAAAACGACAAATATTTTATTATTCGTTTTTATTAATATTGCGTCTATTTGAACGATTTCAACGATCTAAAATGCTTGAAAATGCTTATTTTAGCAAAACAGCACGTTTTGAGTTTTAATCAGCGTTTTAACGCTAAAACAGCATAAAAAACGACGAAATTTTATTACTCGTTTTTTATAATATTGCGTCTATTTGAACGATTTCAACGATCTAAAAATGCTTGAAAATGCTTATTTTAGCAAAACAGCACGTTTTGAGCTTTTAATCTGCGTTTTAACGCGTAAAACAGCATAAAAACGACGAAATTTTTATTATTCGTTTTTATTAATATTGCGTTCATTTGAACGATTTCACCTGATCTTAAATGCTTGAAAATGCTTATTTAAAGCAAAACAGCATCACGTTTTGAGCTTTTTAATCTGCGTTTTCTTGACGCGTAAAACAGCATAAAACGACGAATTTTTATTATTCGTTTTTATTAATATTGCTTCTATTTGAACGATTTCAACGCTCTAAAAATGCTTCTTGAAAATGCTTTATTTTAGCAAACAGCCCGTTTTGAGTTTTAATCTGCGTTTTAACGCGTAAAACAGTTATAAAAAAAACGACGAATTTTGTATTATCTGTTTTTATTACTATTGCTTCTATTTGAACGATTTCAACGATCTAAAATGTTTTGAAAATGCTTATTTTAGCAAAACAGCATCGTTTTGCTTTAATCTGCGTTCTAACGCGTAAAAACAGCATAAAAACGACGTGAATTTTTATTCGTTTTTATTAATATTGCTTCTATTTGAACGATTTCAAATCGATCTAAAATGCTTGAAAATGCTTATTTTAGCAAAACAGCACGTTTTGAGCTTTAATCTGCGTTTAACGCGTAAAAACAGCATAAAAAACGACGAATTTTTTATTATTCGTTTTTATTAATATTGCTTCTATTTGAACGATTTCCCAACGATCTAAAATGCTTCGAAAATGCTTATTTTAGCAAACAGCACGTTTTGAGCTTTTAATCTGCGTTCTTTAAGTGCAAAACAGCATAAAAACGACGAAATTTCGCCATTCGTTTTATTACGGCCGTTTCATTTGAACGATTTCAACGATCTAAAAATGCTTGAAATGCTTTATTTTAGCAAAAACAGCACGTTTTGAGCTTTAACGGCACTTTAACGCGTAAAGGCAGCATAAAAACGACGAATTTTTATTATTCCGTTTTTATTAATACATTTCTATTTGAACGATTTCAATGATCTAAAATGCTTGAAAATGCTTATTTTAGCAAAACAAAATGTTTTGAGTTTTAATCTGCGTTTTAACGCGTAAACAGCATAAAAACGACGAATTTTTATTATTCGTTTTATTACTATTGCGTCTATTTGAACGATTTCAACGATCTAAAAATGCTTTTGAAAAATGCTTATTTTATCAAAAACAGCACGTTTTGAACTTTAATCTGCGTTTCAACGCGTAAAACAGCATAGCAAAAATGACGAATTTTTATTATTCGTTTTTATTAATATTGCTTCTACTTAAACGATTTCAACGATCTAAAATGCTTGAAAATGCTTATTTTAGCAAAACAGCACGTTTTGAGCTTTAATCTGCGTTATATAACGCGTAAACAGCATAAAACGACGAATTTTTATTATTCGTTTTTATTAATATTGTTTATTTTGAACGATTTCAACGTGATCTAAAATGCTTGTAAATGATTATTTTGTGCGTAAAAACAGCATCGTTTTGAGTTTTAATCTGCGTTTTGATCGCGTAAAACAGCATAAAATTTGCTGAATTTTTTTATTATTCCGTTTTTATTAATATTGCTTCTATTTGAACGATTTCAACGCTCTAAAAATGCTTGAAAATGCTTATTTTAGCAAAACAGCACGTTTTGAGCTGTAACGCGTTTTAACGCGCGTAAAACAGCATAAAAACGACGAATTTTATTATTCGTTTTTTATTAATATTGCGGCTCATTTGAAACGATTTCAACGGATCTAAAATGCTTAAAAGTTGCTTATTTTTAGCAAAACAGCACGTTTTGAGCTTCTTTAATCAGCATTTTAACGCGTAAAGCAGCATGTAAAAACGACGAATTTTTATTATTCCGTTTTTTATTACTGTTTCTATTTAACGATTTCAATGATCTAAAATGCTTGAAAATGCTTATTTTAGCAAAAACAGCACGTTTTGAGCTTTAATCTGGCGTTTTAACGCGTAAAAACAAAGTATGCAAACGACAAATCTTCGTACGCCCGCCTTTCGCCAAATATCGTTCGCTTTAAACTACCAACACCGTTCTCGGCGCCAGCCTGTCGCACGCTTCAGGCTTCAACCGCGCTCTGCAAAACACAAATTTCGCCATCGTCTTCGCCGCTTCCGCCAAACATCACCATTCGCAGCACGCTTATTTTAGCAAAACACCACGTTTTGAGCTTTAATCTGCGTTTTAACGCGTAAAACAGCATAAAACGACGAATTTTTATTATTCGTTTTTATTAATATTGCTTCTATTTGAAACGACGATTTCAACGATCTAAAAATGCTTGCAAATGATTATTTTAGCAAAACAGCACGTTTTGAGCTTTAACGTTTTGACGCATAAAACAGCATAAAACGACGAATTTTATTATTCGTTTTATTAATATTGCTTCTATTTGAACGATTTCAACGCTCTAAAATGCTTGAAAATGCTGTTTTAGCAAACAGCACGTTTTGAGCTGTAATCTGCGTTTTAACGTAAAACAGCATAAAAACGACGAATTTTTTATTATTCGTTTTTATTACTGCGTCTATTTTGAACGATTTCAACGATCTAAAATGCTTGAAAATGCTTATTTTATCAAAAACAGCACGTTTTGAGTTTTAATCTGCGTTTTAACGCGTAAACAGCATAAAATGACGAATTTTTATTATTCCGTTTTTATTAATATTGCTTCTATTTAAACGATTTCAACGATCTAAAATGCTTGAAAATGCTTATTTTAAAGCAAAACAGCACGTTTTGAGTTTTAATTCGCGTTTTAACGCGTAAAACAGCATAAAAAACGACGAATTTTTATTATTCGTTTTTATTAATATTGCTTCTATTTTGAACGATTTCAACGATCAAAATGCTTGCAAATGATTATTTTGTAGCAAAAAACAGCACGTTTTGAGCTTTAATCTGCGTTTTGACGCGCGCGCGTAAAAAACAGCATAAAACGACGAATTTTTATTATTCGTTTCTATTAATATTGCTTCTATTTGAACGATTTCAACGCTCTAAAAATGCTTGAAAATGCTTATTTTGAAGCAAAACAGCACGTTTTGTGCTGTAATCTGCGTTTTAACGCGTAAAACAGCATGAAAACGACGAATTTTTATTATTCGTTTTTATTAATATTGCGTCTATTTGAACGATTTCAACGACTCAAAATGCTTGAAAATGTTATTTTAGCAAAACAGCACGTTTTGAGCTTTTAATCAGCGTGTTAACGCAGTAAAACAGCATAAAAAACGACGAAATTTTATTACTCGTTTTTATAATATTGGTGTCTATTTGAACGATTTCAACGATCTAAAAATGCTTGAAAATGCGCTTATTTTAGCAAAACAGCACGTTTTGAGTTTTAATCTGCGTTTTAACGCGTAAAAACAGCATAAAAAACGACGAAATTTTTATTATTCGTTTTATTAATATTGCGTCTATTTTTGAACGATTTCAACATCTTAAATGCTTGAAAATGTTTATTTTAGCAAAACAGCACGTTTTGAGCTTTAATCTGCGTTTCTTGACGCGTGCAAAACAGCATAAAAAACGACGAATTTTTTTATTATTCGTTTTATTAATATTGCTTCTATTTGAACGATTTCAACGCTCTAAAAATGCTTGAAAATGCTTATTTTAGCAAAACAGCCTGTTTTGAGCTTTAATCTGCGTTTTAACGCGTAAAACAGCATAAAAACGATGAATTTTTATTATTCGTTTTTTATTAATATTGCTTCTATTTGAACGATTTCAACGATCTAAAAATGCTTGCAAATGATTATTTTAGCAAACAGCACGTTTTGTTTTAATCTGCGTTTTGACGCGTAAAACAGCATAAAAACGACGAATTTTTTATTATTCGTTTTATTAATATTGCTTCTATTTGGAACGTGATTTCAACGCTCTAAAATGCTTGAAAATGCTTATTTTAGCAAAACAGCACGTTTTGAGCTGTAACTGCGTTTTAACGCGTAAAAACAGCATAAAACGACGAATTTTTTATTATTCGTTTTTATTAATATTGCGTCTATTTGAACGATTTCCAACGATTCAAAAATGCTTGAAAAATGCTTATTTTATCAAAACAGCATCGTTTTGAGCTTTTAATCTGCGTTTTAACGCGTAAACAGCATAAAATGACGAATTTTTATTATTCGTTTTTATTAATATTGTCGTATTTAAACGATTTCAACGATCTAAAAAATGCTTGAAAATGCTTATTTTAGCAAACAGCACGTTTTGAGCTTTAATCTGCGTTTTAACGCGTAAAACAGCATAAAAACGACGAATTTTTTTGCCATTCGTTTTTGCCAATATTGCTTCTATTTGAACGATTTCAACGATCTAAAATGCTTGCAAATGATTATTTTAGCAAACAGTTAATGTTTTGAGCTTTAATTCGCGTTTGACGCGTAAAACAGCATAAAAACGACGCGAATTTTTTATTATTCGTTTTTATTAATATTGCGTCTATTTGAACGATTTCCCAACGCATCTAAAAATGCTTGAAAATGCTTATTTTAAAGCAAAACAGCAACGTTTTGAGCTTTAATCGCAGCGCGTTAACGCGTAAAACAGCATAAAAACGACGAAATTTTTATTACTCGTTTTTATAATATTGCGTCTATTTGAACGATTTCAACGATCTAAAATGCTTGAAAATGCTTATTTTAGCGCAAAACAGCACGTTTTGCTTTAATCTGCGTTTTAACGCGTAAAACAGCATAAAAAACGACGAAATTTTATTATTCGTTTTATTAATATTGCGTCTATTTGAACGATTTCAACGATCTAAAATGCTTGAAAATGCTTATTTTAGAAAAACAGCACGTTTTGAGTTTAATCTGCGTTTTAACGCGTAAAAAAAGAAAAAAAACGACTTTTTATTATTTTTTTTATTAATATTGCTTCTATTTGAACGTTTAAACGATCTAAAATGCTTGAAAATGCATTTTAGCAAAACAGCCGTTTTGAGTTTTATTCTGCTTTTTAACGCGTAAAACAGCATAAAAAACGACAAAATTTTTTATTATTCGTTTTATTTATTGCGTTTATTTGAACGTTTCAACGATTAAAATGCTTGAAAATCTTTTTTGCAAAACAGCACGTTTGAGTTTAATCTGCGTTTTAACGCGTAAAAAAAACATAAAATGACGTTTTTTTATTCTTTTTTTATTAATAGCTTCTATTTAAACGATTTCAACGATCAAAAGCGAAAATGTTATTTTGCAAAAAGGTTTTGATTTTTAATCTGCGTTTTAACGCGTAAAAGCAAAAAACGACGAAATTTTATTATTCGTTTTTATTAATATTGCTTCTATTTGAACGATTTCAACGATCAAAAAATGCTTGAAAATGCATATTTTAGCAAAACACAAGTTTTGAGTTTTAATCTGCGTTTTAACGCGTAAAAAAGCATAAAAAAATTTTTATTATTGTTTTTATTAATATTGCGTCTTTTGAACGATTTCAACGACAAAATGCTTAAAAAGGTTTATTTTAGCAAAACAGCACTTTTTGAGCTTTAATCAGCATTTAACGCGTAAAGCAGCAAAAAAAACGACAAATTTTTATTATTCTTTTTTATTAATATTGCTTCTATTTGAACGATTTCAACGATCTAAAATGCTTAAAAATGTTTAAGAAAAAACGCACGTTTTGAGTTTAATCTGTTTTTAACGCGTAAACAGCATAAGAACGACGAATTTTTTTTATTATTCTTTTTTTATTTTTTGCGTCTATTTGAACGATTTCAACGATTAAAAATGCTTGAAAATGTTTATTTTAGCAAAACACCCTTTTTGGCTTTTCTGCTTTTTAACGCGAAAAACAGCATAAAAACGAATTTTTTAGCAAAACAGCATTTTTGAGCTTTAATCTGCTTTTTTAACGCGAAAAAACAGCAAAAAAACGACAAATTTTTTTATTATTCGTTTTTATTAATATTGTTTATTTGAACGATTTAACGCTAAAATGTTAAAAAAGCTTTTTTTTAGCAAAACGCACGTTTTGAGTTTTAATCTGCTTTTTAACGCGTAAAAAAACATAAAACGACGAATTTTTATTTTCGTTTTTATTAATATTTTTTATTTGAACATTTCAACGATCAAAAAGCGTGCTTTTATTTTAGAAAAAAACAGCACGTTTGAGCTTTAATCTGCTTTTTAACGCGAAAAACGCATAAAATGACAAATTTTTTTTATTATTCTTTTTTTTATTTTTATTGCTTCTATTTAAACGATTTCATCGATAAAAAAATGCTTGAAAATGTTTTTATTTTAGCAAAAACAGCACTTTTTGAGCTTTAATTGCGTTTTAACGCGAAAAAACAGCAAAAAAACGACGAAATTTTTTTTATTCGTTTTTATTAATATTGTTTCTATTTGAACGATTTCAACGATCTAAAATGTTTTGAAAAGTTTTATTTTAGCAAAACAGCACGTTTTTTTTTAACCCTGCGTTTTAACGCGTAAAACAGCATAAAAACGACGAATTTTTTTTTTCGTTTTTATTAATATTGCGTCTATTTGAACGTTTTCCCCAACGATCTAAAATGTTTTAAAAAATGCTTTTTTTTGGGCAAAACAGCACTTTTGGGTTTATTCTGCGTTTTAACGCGTCAGCATAAAAACGACGAAATTTTTATTATTCGTTTTTTTTTTTAAAGGCCTTTTTTGGGAACGGGATTTCAACGATCAAAAAATGCTTGAAAATGTTTATTTTAAAAAGGGGGGCCAATTTTTTTGAGTTTTAATCTGTTTTAAAACGCGAAAAACAGCAAAAAACTAATTTTTTATTATTGTTTTTATTAATATTGCTTCATTTAAAGGGGATTTCAAGGGATCTAAAATGTTGAAAATGCTTATTTTTAAAACAGCACGATTTATTTTAAAACCCTGCGTTTTAACGCGTAAAACAGCAAAAAAACGACGAAATTTTATTATTCGTTTTTATTAATATTGCGTCTTTTTTAAAACGATTTCAACGATCTAAAAATGTTTGGGAAAATGCTTTTTTTTTTCCCCAAAAAAAGAATTTTGAGCTTTATTCTGCGTTTTAAGGGGGAAAACAGCAAAAAAACGAAAAATTTTATTATTCGTTTTTTTTTTTATTCCCCCCCATTTAAACAAATTTCAACGATGAAAATGTTTAAAAAATGTTATTTTTAGCAAAACAGCACTTTTTGGGAGTTTTAATCTGCGTTTTAACGCGTAAAAACAGCATAAAAACGACAAATTTTTTTATTATGCTTTTTTTATTACTATTGTTTTTTTGGGAACGTTTTCAATGATCTAAAATGTTTGAAAATGCTTTTTTTTTGGCAAACAGCACTTTTTGAGTTTTAATCTGCTTTTTTAACGCGAAAAAACAGAAAAAACCCCCGGACGAAATTTTTTTTTTTTTTTAAAATTGCGTCTATTTGAACAAATTTCAACGATCAAAAAATGCTTAAAAAATGCTTTTATTTTAGAAAAACAGCACGTTTTATTTTAATCTGCGTTTAACGCGAAAAAAAAGTTTTTAAAAATGACGAATTTTTTTATTCGTTTTTATTAATATTGCTTTTTTTTTAAAACGATTTAAAACGATCAAAAAATGCTTGAAAATGTTTTATTTTAGCAAAACAGCACGTTTTGAGTTTTAATTGCTTTTTAACGCGTAAAAACAGCAAAAAAAAGGGACGAATTTTTTTTCGTTTTTATTAATATTGCCCTTTTGAACGATTTAAAACGATCTAAAATGCTTAAAAAATGCTTTTTTTTTACCCAAAAACAGCACGTTTTTTGGGTTTTATTCTGCGTTTTAACGCGTAAAACAGCAAAAAAAGGGGAAAAAATTTTTATTTTTCCCGTTTTTTTTTTTATTGCGTCTATTTGGAACGATTTCAACGATCTAAAAATGCTTAAAAAAGCTTATTTTAGAAAAAACAGCACTTTTTGAGCTTTATTCTGCTTTTTAACGGCGAAAAAACAGCAAAAAAACACAAATTTTTATTATTCGTTTTTTTTTTTATTGGGGTCTATTTGGATTTCAACGATGTATAATTTTTAAAAAATGTTTTTTTTACCCGGAAATTTTTTGAGCTTTAATCTGCTTTTTAAGCGAAAAACAGCATAAAACGACAAATTTTTTTATTATGCGTTTTTATTAATATTGTTTTGGTAAACGATTTCAAGGGATCTAAAATGCTTGAAAATGTTTTATTTTAGCAAAACAGCACGTTTTGATTTTAATCTGCGTTTTAACGCGTAAAACAGATGAAAAAAACGAGGGAAATTTTATTTTTCGTTTTTATTTTTATTGCGTCTATTTGAACGATTTCAACGATCTAAAATGCTTGAAAATGTTTTTATTTTAGCAAAAACAGCACGTTTTGAGTTTTTAATCTGCGTTTTAAGGGGTTAAAAACAGAAAAAAAACGACAAATTTTTTTATTATTCTTTTTTATTAATATTGCTTCTATTTAAAACGATTTCGACGATCTAAAA
>NW_027046524.1:0-23981 GCF_025399875.1 Dalotia coriaria | reverse complement strand
CCTTTTTTTATTGTTCTATTTGAACGATTTCAACGATCTAACATGCTTGAAAATGCTTATTTTAGCAAAAACAGCACGTTTTGAGCTTTATTTTTTCGTTTAACGGCGTAAAACAGCGTAAATCGACAATTTTATTACGTTTCTTATTGCTTAAGTCTGGTTTTTGAATTTTTTGATTTCAACGATCTAAAATGTTGAAATGTATTTTAGCAAAAAACGTTTGAGTTTTAATCTGCGTTTTAACGTAAAACAGCATAAAACGACAAATTTTATTATTGTTTATTAATATTGCGTTATTTAACGATTTCAACGATCTAAAATGCGAAAATGCTTATTTTAAAAAACGTTTTGAGCTTAATCTGCGTTTTAACGCGTAAAACAGCAAAAATGAGAATTTTTATTATTCGTTTTTATTAATATTGCTTCATTTAACGATTTCAACGATCTAAAAGTTAATGCTTATTTTAGCAAAACACGTTTTGAGTTTATCTGCGTTTTAACGCGTAAAACAGCATAAAAACGACGAATTTTTTTTATTCGTTTTTATTAATATTGCTTCTATTTGAACGATTTCAACGATCTAAAGCTTGAAAATGCTTATTTTAGCAAACAGCACGTTTTGAGCTTTAATCTGCGTTTTAACGCGTAAAACAGCATAAAAACGACGATTTTTATTATTCGTTTTTATTATTATTGCGTTATTTGAACGATTTCAAGATCTAAATGCTTGAAAATGCTTATTTTAGCAAAACAGCACGTTTTGAGCTTTATTCTGGCGTTTTAACGCGTAAAACAGCATAAAAACGACGAAATTTTTATTATTCGTTTTTATTAATATTGCGTCTATTTGAACGATTTCAACGATCTAAAATGCTTGAAAATGCTTATTTAGCAAAACAGCACGTTTTGAGCTTTAATCTGCGTTTTAACGCGTAAAACAGCATAAAATGACGAATTTTTTATTATTCGTTTTTATTAATATTGCTTCTATTTAAACGATTTCAACGATCTAAAATGCTTGAAAATGCTTATTTTAGCAAAACAGCACGTTTTGAGCTTTAATCTGCGTTTTAACGCGTAAAACAGCATAAAAACGACAAATTTTTATTATTCGTTTTTATTAATATTGCTTCTATTTGAACGATTTCAACGATCTAAAATGCTTGAAAATGCTTATTTTAGCAAAAACAGTACGTTTTGAGCTTTTAATCTGCGTTTTAACGCGTAAAACAGCATAAAAATGACGAATTTTTATTATTCGTTTTTTTAATATTGCTTCTATTTAAACGATTTCAACGATCTAAAATGCTTAAAAATGCTTATTTTAGCAAAAGCACCACGTTTTGAGCTTTAATCTGCGTTTTAACTGCTAAAACAGCATAAAAACGACGAAATTTTTATTATTCGTTTTTATTAATATTGTTCTATTTGAACGATTTCAACGATCTAAAAGGCTTGAAAATGCTTATTTTAGCAAACAGCATCGTTTTGAGCTTTAATCTGCGTTTAACGCGTAAAACAGCATAAAACGACGAATTTTTATTATTCGTTTTTATTAATATTGCGTCTATTTGAACGATTTCAATGATCTAAAATGCTTGAAAATGCTTATTTTAGCAAAACAGCACGTTTTGAGTTTTATTCTGCGTTTTAACGCGTAAAACAGCATAAAACGACGAAATTTTTATTATTCGTTTTTATTAATATTGCGTCTATTTGAACGATTTCAACGATCTAAAATGCTTGAAAATGCTTATTTTAGCAAAACAGCACGTTTTGAGCTTTTAATCTGCGTTTTAACGCGTAAAACAGCATAAAAATGACGAATTTTTATTATTCGTTTTTTATTAATATTGCTTCTATTTAAACGATTTCAACGATCTAAAATGCTTGAAAATGCTTATTTTAGCAAAACAGCACGTTTTGAGTTTTAATCTGCGTTTTAACGCGTAAAACAGCATAAAACGACGAAATTTTTATTATTCGTTTTATTAATATGCTTCTATTTTGAACGATTTCAACGATCTAAAATGCTGAAAATGCTTATTTTAGCAAAACAGTACGTTTTGAGCTTTTAATCTCGTTTTAACGCGTAAAACAGCAAAAAAATGACGAATTTTTATTATTCGTTTTTTTAATATTGCTTCTTTTTAAAAACGATTTCAACGATCTAAAATGTTTAAAAAATGCTTATTTTGGAAAAAGCACCACGTTTTGAGCTTTAATTCTGCTTTTTAACGCTAAAACAGCATAAAACGACGAAATTTTTATTATTCGTTTTTATTAATATTGTTTCTATTTGAACGATTTCAACGATCTAAAGGTTTGAAAATGCTTTTTTTTAGCAAAACAGCACGTTTTGAGCTTTAACCCGGTTTTAACGCGTAAAACGATAAAAACGACGAATTTTTTATTATTCGTTTTTATTAATATTGCGTCTATTTGAACGATTTCAATGATCTAAAATGCTTGAAAATGCTTATTTTAGCAAAACAGCACGTTTTGAGTTTTAATCTGCGTTTTAACGCGTAAACAGCAAAAAAACGACGAAATTTTTTTATTCGTTTTTATTAATATTGCGTCTATTTGAACGATTTCAACGATCTAAAATGCTTGAAAATGCTTATTTTAGCAAAACAGCCGTTTTGAGCTTTAATCTGCGTTTTAACGCGTAAAAGCAAAAAGCCCAATTTTTATTATTCGTTTTTATTAATATTGCGTCTATTTGGAACGATTTCAACGATCAAAAAAATGCTTAAAAAATGTTTTTATTTTACCCAAAAACAGCACGTTTTGAGTTTTAATCTGCGTTTTAACGCGCAAAACAGCATGGGACGATTTTTTATTTTTCCCTTTTTTTATTAATATTGCTTCTATTTGAACGATTTCAACGATCTAAAAATGCTTGAAAATTTTTATTTTAGCAAAAAAAAAAAGCACGTTTTGAGCTTTATTCGGGTTTTAACGCGAAAACAGCGAAAAGTCGACAAAAATTTTTATTATTCGTTTTTATTAAAAATTTGCGTCTTTTTGGGAAGGGATTTCAACGATCAAAAAATGCTTGAAAATGCTTATTTTAAAAAAACAGTACGTTTTAGTTTTAATCTGCGTTTTAACGCGAAAAACAGCAAAAATGACAAATTTTTTTATTTTTCTTTTTTAAATATTGCTTCTATTTAAACGTTTTCCCAAGGGTTTTCAAAAATGCTTGAAAATGCTTTTTTTAAAAAAAAACACCACGTTTTGAGTTTTAATCTGCGTTTTAACGCGAAAAACAGCAAAAAAAACGACAAAATTTTTTATTATTCGTTTTTTTTAAAATATTGTTTCTATTTGAAGGGATTTAAAACAAATCAAAAAAATGTTTAAAAAATGCTTTTTTTGAAAAAAACAGCACGTTTTGAGTTTTTAATCTGCGTTTTAACGCGTAAACAGCATAAAACGACGAATTTTTTATTCGTTTGTTATTAATTTTTGGTCTATTTGAACAAATTTCCCCAACGATCAAAAAATGCTTAAAAATGTTTTTCCCAAAACAGCACGTTTTGAGCTTTAATCAGCGTTTTTAACGCTTTTAAACAAAAAACGAGAAAATTTTTTATTATTCGTTTTATTAATATTGCGTCTTTTTGGAACAAATTTCAACGTTTAAAAAAATGTTTAAAAAGTTTTATTTTAAAGCAAAACAGCATTTTTTTGAGTTTTTAATCTGCGTTTTAACGCGTAAAACGGGCATAAAAACGACAAATTTTTTTATTATTCGTTTTTTTTAAATTTTTCATTTAAAAACGACCGATCAAAAAATTTTTTTGAAAATGCATTTTTTTGGCAAAAAAAAGTTTTGGGCTTTAATCTGCTTTTTAACGCGTAAAAAAAGCATAAAAACACGAATTTTTATTATTCGTTTTTATTAAAAATTTCCCCGTTTTTTGGAACGATTTCAACGATCTAAAATGCTTGAAAATGTTTTTATTTTAGCAAAAACACGTTTTGTTTTTTTATTTCTGCGTTTTAACGCGAAAACAGCATAAAAACGACGAAATTTTTATTATTCGTTTTTATTTTATTATGTCTTTTTGGGAAGGGATTTCAAGGGATCTAAAATGCTTGAAAATGCTTATTTTAGCAAAACAGCACGTTTTGAGTTTTAATCTACGTTTTAACGCGAAAAACAGCAAAAAAAGGGGACGAATTTTTATTTTTCTTTTTATTAATATTGCTTTTTATTTGAACGATTTCAACGATCTAAAAATGCTTGAAAATGCTTATTTTGTTAAAAATGTTAATGTTTTGAGCTTAATCTGCGTTTTAACGTAAAACAGCTTTAAAAACGATGAATTTTTATTATTCGTTTTTATTAAATACGGCTTCATTCTGAACGATTTCAACGATCTAAAATGTTTGAAAAATGCTTATTTTAACAAAACAGCACGTTTGAGCTTTAATCTGCGTTTTAACTCGTAAAACAGCATAAAAAACGTGACGAATTTTTATTATCTGTTTTTATTAATATTGATTCTATTTGAACGATTTCAACGATCTAAAATGCTTGAAATGCTTATTATTTTAGCAAAAAATACAATGTTTTGAGCTTTAATCTGCGTTTTTAACGCGCAAAACAGCATAAAAAAACGACGATTTTTTTTTATTATTCGTTTTTATTATTATTGCGTCTATTTGAACGATTTCAACGATCTAAAATGCTTGAAAAATGCCATTTTCAGCAAAAACAGCACGTTTTAAAGCTTTATTCCTGCGTTTTAACGCGTAAAACAGCATAAAACGACGAAATTTTTTATTATTCGTTTTTATTAATATTGCGTCTATTTGAACGATTTCAACGTGATCTAAAAATGCTTGAAAATGCTTATTTTAACAAAACAGCACGTTTTGAGCTTAATCGCTTTAACGCGTAAAACAGCATAAAATGACGAATTTTTATTATTCGTTTTTTATTAATATTGCTTCTATTTAAACGATTTCAACGATCTAAAATGCTTGAAAAGTTTATTTCCAGCAAAACAGCACGTTTTGAGCTTTAATCTGCGTTTTAACGTAAAAACAGCATAAAACGACAAAATTTTTATTATTCGTTTTTTATTGTAATATTGCTTCATTTGAAACGATTTCAACGATCTAAAAATGCTTGAAAATGCTTATTTTAGCAAAACAGTACGTTTTGAGCTTTAATCTGCGTTTTAACGCGTAAAACAGCATAAAAATGACGAATTTTTATTATTCGTTTTTATTAATATTGCTTCTATTTAAAACGATTTCAACGATCTAAATGCTTAAAAATGCTTATTTTAGCAAAGCACCACGTTTTGATAATCTGCGTTTTAACGCGTAAAACAGCATAAAACGACGAAATTTTATTATTCGTTTTTATTAATATTGCTTCTATTTGAACGATTTCAACGATCTAAAAGGCTTGAAAATGCTTATTTTAGCAAAACAGCACGTTTTGAGCTTTTAATCTGCGTTTTAACGCGTAAAACAGCATAAAACGACGAATTTTTTATTATTCGTTTTATTAATATTGCGTCTATTTGAACGATTCTTAACGATCTAAAAATGCTTGAAAATGCTTATTTTAAAGCAAAACAGCACGTTTTGAGCTTATTCGCGTTTTAACGCGTAAAAACAGCATAAAAAACGACGAAATTTTTATTATTCGTTTTTTATTAATATTGCGTCTATTTTGAACGATTTCAACGATCTAAAATGCTTGAAAATGCTTACTTTAGCAAAACAGCACGTTTTGAGCTTTAATCTGCGTTTAACGCGTAAACAGCATAAAATGACGAATTTTTTATTATTCGTTTTTTATTAATATTGCTTCTATTTAAACGACTTCCAACGATCTAAAATGCTTGAAAATGCTTATTTTAGCAAAACAGCACGCTTTGAGTTTTAATCTGCGTTTTAACGCGTAAAACAGCATAAAAACGACGAAATTTTTATTATTCGTTTTTATTAATATTGCTTCTATTTGAACGATTTCAACGATCTAAAAATGCTTGAAAATGCTTATTTTAGCAAAAACAGTACGTTTTGAGCTTTTAATCTACGTTTTAACGCGTAAAACAGCATAAAAAATGACGAATTTTTATTATTCGTTTTTTTTAATATTGCTTCTATTTAAACGATTTCAACGATCTAAAATGCTTAAAAATGCTTATTTTAGTTAAAGCACCACGTTTTGAGCTTTATTCTGCGTTTAACGCATAAAACAGCATAAAAACGACGAAATTCTTTTTATTATTCGTTTTTATTAATATTATTTCATTTGAACGTGATTTCAACGATCTAAAAAGGCTTGAAAATGCTTATTTTGCAGCGCAAAACAGCACGCTCTTGAGCTTTAATCAGGCTCTTTAACGCGTAAAACAGCATAAAAAAATGACGAATTTTTTATTATTCGTTTTTATTAATATTGCGTCTATTTGAACGATTTCACGATTCAAATGCTTGAAAATGCTTATTTTAGCAAAACAGCACGTTTTGAGTTTAATCAGCGTTTAACGCGTAAAACAGCATAAAAACGACGGTTTCGGCTATTCGTCATTATTATTGCGCTCCATTTGAACGATTTCAACGATCTAAAATGCTTTGAAAATGCTTATTTTAGCAAAAACAGCGCGTTTTGAGCTTTAATCCGCGTTTTAACGCGTAAATGGCATACAAAACGACCAATTTTTATTATTCGTTTTTATTAATATTGCGTCTTATTTGAACGTGATTTCAACGATCTAAAAATGCTTGAAATGCTTATTTTAGCAAAACAGCACGTTTGAGTTTTAATCTGCGTTTTAACGCGTGTCGTTACAAAAACGACGATTTTTATTATCTTTTTATTAATATTGCTTCTCTATTTGAACGATTTCAACGATCTAACATGCTTGAAAATGCTTATTTTGTTAAAACAGCACGTTTTGAGCTCTATTCTGCGCTTAACGCGTAAACAGCGCAAAGTCGACGAAATTTTTATTATTCGTTTTATTAATATTGCGTCTATTTGAACGATTTCAACGATCTAAAATGCTTGAAAATGCTTATTTTAGCAAACAGTACGTTTTCAGCTTTAATCTGCGCTTAACGCGGCAAAACAACAGCATAAAATGACGAATTTTTTTATTATTCGTTTTTATTAATATTGCTTCTATTTAAACGATTTCAACGATCTAAAATGCTTGAAAATGCTTTATATTTTGAAGCAAAACACCACGTTTTGAGTTTTAATCTGCGTTTAACGCGTAACAGCAAAAAATTCACGAAATCTTTATTATTCGTTTTTATTAATATTGCTTCTATTTGAACGATTTCAACGATCTAAAAAATGCTTGAAATGCGCTTATTTTAGCAAAACAGCAATACGGAGTTTTAATCTGCGTTTTAACGCGCAAAACAGCATAAAACGACGAATTTTATTATTCGTTTGTTATTACATTGCGTCTATTTGAACGATTTCAACAATCTAAAATGCTTGAAAAATGCTTATTTTAGCAAAATGTCGTTTTGAGCTTTAATCAGCGTTTAACGCGTGTCAAGTATAAAACGACGAAATTTTTTATTATTCGTTTTTATTAATATTGCGTCTATTTGAACGATTTCAACGATCTAAAATGCTTGAAAATGTTTATTTTAGCAAAAAACAGTACGTTTTGAGTTTTAATCTGCGTTTTAACGCGTAAAACAGCATAAAACGACGAATTTTTTATTATTCGTTTTTATTAATATTGCTTCTATTTGAACGGATTTCCGCAACGATCTGTAATGCTTGAAAATGCATATTTTAGCAAAACAGCACGATTTGAGTTTCTTTAATCTGCGTTTTAACGCGTAAAACAGCATAAAAACGACGACATTTTTATTATTCGCTAGCTGGCTAATATTGCGTCTATTTGAACGATTTTACCATCTAAAATGCTTGAAAATGCTTATTTTAGCAAAACAGCACGTTTTGAGCTTTATTCTGCGTTTTAACGCGTAAAACAGCATAAAACGACGAAATTTTTATTATTCGTTTTTATTTTATTGCGTCTATTTGAACGATTTCAACGATCAAAATGCTTGAAAATGCTTATTTTAGCAAAACAGCGCCGCTTTGAAAGCTTTAATCTACGTTTTAACGCGTAAAATACATAAAAACGACAATTTTTTTATTATCTGTTTTTATTAATATTGTTTCTATTTGAACGATTTTTAACGATCTAAAATGTTTGAAAATGCATTTTAGCAAAACAGTATCGTTTTGAGCTTTTGTTCCGCGTTTTAACGCGTAAAACAGCATAAAACGACGAAATTTTATTATTCGTTTTTATTAATATTGCGTCTATTTGAACGTTTCAACGACCAAAAAATGCTTGAAAATGCTTATTTTAGCAAAAACAGCAATGTTTTGAAACCCTTTAATCTGCGTTTTAACGCGTAAAACAAGTACAAAGCACGAATTTTTATTATCTGCTTCTTATTAATATTACTCTATTTCTGACGATTTCAACGATCTAAAATGCTTGAAAATGCTTATTTTAACAAAACAGCACGTTTTGAGCTTTAATCTGCGTTTAACTGTAAAACAGCATAAAACGACGAATTTTTATTATTCGTTTTATTAATATTTACTCCTATTTGAACGATTTCAACGATCTAAAATGCTGAAAAATGCTTATTTTAGCAAAAATGTTAATGTTTTGAGCTTTAATCTGCGTTTTAATCGCGTAAAACAGCATAAAAACGACGAAATTTTTATGATTCGTTTTATTTTTATTGCGTCTATTTGAACGATTTCGACGATCTAAATGCTTGAAAAATGCTTATTTTAGCAAAATGTTAATGTTTTGAGCTTTACCCGCGTTTTAACGCGTAAAACAGCATAAAACGACAAAATTTTATTATTCGTTTTTAACAATATTGCTTCTATTTGAACGATTTCAACGATCAAAAAATGCTTGAAAATGCTTTATTATTTTAGCAATACAGCACGTTTTGAGTTTTAATCGCGTTTTAACGCGTAAAACAGCATAAAAACGACGAAATTCTTTATTATCTGTTTTTATTAATATTGCGTCTATTTGAACGATTCTAAACGTGATCTAAAATGCTTGAAAATGCTTATTTTAGCAAAACAGCACGTTTTTGAGTTTTAATCTGCGTTTTAACGCGTAAACAGCATAAAAACGACGAATTTTTTATTATTCCGTTTTTATTAATATTGCTTCTATCGGAACGATTTCAACGATCTAAAATGTTTGGAAAATGCTTATTTTGCAACAAAAAATAAAGCACGTGTTTTGAGTTTCTTTAATCTGCGTTTTAACTCGTAAAACAGCATAAAAACGACGAATTTTTTATTATTCGTTTTTATTACTATTGATTCTATTTGAACGATTTCCCAACGATCTAAAAATGCTTGAAAATGCTTATTTTAACAAAACAGCACGTTTTGAGCTTTAATCTGCGCTCTTTAACTCAAACAGCATAAAAAACGACGAATTTTTATTATTCGGTTTTTATTAATACGTTTCTAATTCTGAACGATTTCAACGATCTGCAATGCTTGAAAAATGCTTATTTTGTTAAAACAGCACGTTTTGAGCTTAATCTCGCGTTTAACGCGTAAAACAGCATAAAAACGACGAATTTTATTATTCGTTTTTATTAATGTTGCGTCTATTTGAACGCATTTCAACGATCTAAATGCTCAAAAATGCTTATTTGAAAACAGCACGTTTTGAGCTTTAATCGCGTTTTAACGCGCGTAAAACAGCATAAAAACGACGAATTTTTTATTATTCGTTTTTACATTATTGCTTCTATTTGGAACGATTTCAACGATCTAAAAAATGCTTGAAAATGCTTATATTATTAGCTAAAACAGCACGTTTTGAGTTTTAATCTGCGTTTACCGCGTAAAAACAGCAAAACAATGAAATTTTTATTATTCGCTTTTATTAATATTGCGTCTATTTGAACGATTTCAACGATCTAAAAATGTACGTGCTTGAAAAATGCTTATTTTAGCAAAAACAGCACGTTTTGCTTATTCTGCGTTTTAACGCGTAAAACAGCATTAAAACGACGAAATTTTTATTATTCGTTTTTATTTTATTGCGTCTATTTGAACGATTTCAACGATCTAAAATGCTTTGAAAATGCTTATTTTTAAAGCAAAACAGCACGTTTTGAGTTTAATCTGCGTTTTAACGCGTAAACAGCATAAAAACGACGAATTTTTTATTATTCGTTTTTGCCAATATTGCTTCTATTTGAACGATTTCAACAACGATTCAAAATGCTTGAAAATGCGTTTATTTTGCGCAAACAGCACGTTTTGAGCTTTAATCTGCGTTTTAACGCGCGTAAAACAGCATAAAAACGACGAATTTTTATTATTCCGTTTTATTAATATTGCTTCTATTTTGAAACGATTTCAACGATCTAAAATGCAGAAAAATGCTTATTTCCAGCAAAACAGCACGTTTTGAGCTTTAATCTGCGTTTTAACGCGTAAAACAGAAAGTACATAAAATGACGAATTTTTATTATTCGTTTTTTATTAATATTGCTTCTATTTAAACGATTTCAACGACTCAAAATGCTTGAAAATGCTTATTTTAGCGAAACAGCACGTTTGTTTTAATCTGCGTTTTAACGCGCGTAAACAGCATAAAACGACGAAATTTTTATTATTCGTTTTTATTAATATTGCTTCTATTTGAACGATTTCAACGATCTAAAATGCTTGAAAAATGCTTATTTTAAAGCAAAACAGCACGTTTTGAGCTAAACGCGTTTTAGCGCGTAAAACAAAAGAAAAAACGACGAATTTTTTTATTATTCAGTTTTTATTAATATTGCGTCTATTTGAACGATTTCAACGATCTAAAACTTTAAAAATGCTTATTTTAGCAAAACAGCACGTTTTGAGCTTCTTTAATCAGCGTTTTAACGCGTAAAACAGCATAAAACGACGAAATTTTTATATTCGTTTTTTATTAATATTGCGTCTATTTGAACGATTTCAACGATTCAAAATGCTTGAAAATGCTTATTTTAAAGCGCAAAACAGCACGTTTTGAGCTTTAATCTTCGGCGCTTTAACGCGTAAAGTATACAGCATAAAACGACGAATTTTATTATTCGTTTTATTAATACGTTTCATTTGAACGATTTCAACGATTCAAAAATGCTTGAAAATGTTTATTTTAGCAAAAACAGCACGTTTTGAGTTTAATCTGCGTTTTACCGGCGTAAAACAGCATAAAACGACGAAATTTTTATTATTCGTTTTATTAATATTGCGTCTATTTGAAACGGGATTTTAAACGTGATCTAAACCGCTTGAAAATGCTTTTATTTTAGCAAAACAGCACGTTTTGAGCTTTATTCTGCGTTTTAACGCGTGAAACAGCATAAAAACGACGAAATTTTTATTATTCGTTTTTTATTAATATTGCTTCTATTTGAACGATTTCAACGATCTAAAAATGCCGAAAATGCTTATTTTAGCAAAACAGCACGTTTTGAGCTTTAATCAGCGTTTAACGCGTAAAACAGCATAAAACACGAAATTTTTATTATTCGTTTTTTATTAATATTGCGTCTATTTGGAACGACAAAACGATCTAAAATGCTTGAAATGCTTATTTTGTTGAAAACAGCACGTTTGTGCCTTTAATCTGCGTTTTAACGCGGAAACAGCATAAAAACGACGAATTTTTATTACCGTTTTTATTAATATTGCTTCTATTTGAACGGATTTCAACGATCTAAAATGCTTGAAAAATGCTTATTTGCAGCAAAACAGCATGTTTTGAGCTTTAATCTGCGTTTAACGCGTAAAACAGCATAAAAACGACGATTTTTTATTATTGTTTTTATTAATATTGCTTCTATTTGAAACGATTTCAACGATCTAAAATGCTTGAAAATGCTTTATTTTAGCAAAACAGAACGTTTTGAGCTTTAATCTGCGTTTTAACGCGTAAAACAGCATGTAAAACGACGTAAATTATTTATTATTCGTTTTTGCCAATATTTCGTCTATTTGAACGATTTCAACGATCTAAAATGCTTGAAAATGCTTATTTTAGCAAACAGCATGCTTTGAGCTTTAATCTGCGTTTTAACGCATAAAACAGCATAAAACGACGAATTTTTATTATTCGTTTTATTAATATTGTTTCTATTTGAACGATTTCAACGATCTATAATGCTTGAAAATGCTTATTTTAGTAAAACAGCACGTTTTGAGCTTTTATTCTGCGTTTTAACGCGTAAACAGCATAAAAAACGATTTTTGTACTTTTTATTATTCGTTTTTATTAATATTGCGTCTATTTGAACGATTTCAACGATCTAAAATGCTTGAAAATGCTTATTTTAGCAAAACAGCACAAATGCTTTGAGCTTTAATCTGCGTTTTAATGCGTAAAACAGCATAAAAAACGACGAATTTTAATTATTCGTTTTTATTAATATTGCTTCTATTTGAACGATTTCAATCGATCTAAAAATGCTTGAAAATGATTATTTTACAAAACAGCACGTTTTGAGCTTTAATCTACGTTTTAACGCGTAAAGCAGCATAAAACGACAAAAATTTTTTATTATTCGTTTTTATTAATATTGCGTCTATTTGAACGATTTCAACGATCTAAAATGCTTATTTTTAGCAAAACAGCACGTTTTGAGCTTTAATTGCGTAAAATACATAAAATGACGAATTTTTATTATTCGTTTTTATTAATATTGCTTCTATTTAAACGATTTCAACGATCTTAAAATGCTGTGAAAATGCTTTATTTTAGCAAAACAGCACGTTTTGTTTTAATCTGCGTTTTAACGCGAAAACAACATAAAACGACAAAATTTATTATTCGTTTTTATTAATATTGTTTCTCATTTGAACGATTTCAACGATCTAAAAATGCTTGAAAATGCTTATTTTAGCAAAACAGCAGACGTTTTGAGCTTTAATCTGCGTTTAACGCGTAAAACAGCATAAAATGAGCAAATTTTTATTATTCGTTTTATTAAGTATTGCTTCTATTTAAACGATTTCAACGCATTTTAAATGCTTGAAAATGCTTATTATAGCAAAACAGCACGTTTTGAGGGTTTAATCTGCGTTTCTTTAACGCGTAAAAACAGCATAAAAACGGGTTTTAAATTTTTATTATTCGTTTTTATTTCATTATTGCGTCTAAGTTTGAACGTGTGATTTCGACGATCTAAAATGTTTGAAAATGCTTATTTTAGCAAAACAGCACGTTTTGAGTTTTAATCTGCGTTTTAATGCAAAACAGCATAAAACGACGAATTTTTATTATTCGTTTTATTAATATTGTTTCTATTTGAACGATTTCAACGATCTAAAATGTTTAAAATGATACTTGCAAAACAAAAGGTGTTTTGAGCTTTAATCTACGTTTAACGCGTAAAGGTGCTATAAAACGACGAAATTTTTAATATCTGTTTTTATTAATATTGCGTCTATTTGAACGATTTCAACGATCTAAAAATGGTTGAAAATGCTTATTTTAGCAAAACAGCACGTTTTGAGCTTTAATCTGCGTAAAACAGCATAAAAATGACAAATTTTTATTATTCGTTTTTATTAATATTACTTCTATTTAAACGATTTCAACGATCTAAAATGCTAGAAAATGCTTATTTTAGCAAAACAGCCACGTTTTGAGCTTTAATCTGCGTTTTAACGCGTAAAACAACATAAAACACAAAATTTTTAATATTATTTGTTTTTGTCAATATTGCTTCTATTTGAACGGGATTTCAACGATCTAAAATGCCTGAAAATGCTTATTTTGTGCTAAAACAGTTAATGTTTTGAGCTTTAATCTGTAGTTTAACGCGTAAAACAGCATAAAACGACGAATTTTTATTATTCGTTTTTATTAATATTGCGTCTATTTGAATGATTTCAACGATCTAAAAATGCTTGAAATGCTTATTTTAGCAAAACAGCACGTTTTGAGCTTTAATCAGCGTTTTAACGCGCAAAACAGCATAAAACGACGAAATTTTTATTATTCGTTTTTATTAATATTGCGTCTATTTAAACGACAACGATCTAAAATGCTTGAAAATGCTTATTTTAGCAAAACAGCACGTTTTGAGTTTTAATCTGCGTTTTAACGCGTAAAACAGCATAAAAACGACGAATTTTTATTATCTGTTTTTATTAATATTGCTTCTATTTGAACGATTTCAACGATCTAAAATGCTTGAAAATGCTTATTTAGGAAAAACAGCACGTTTTGAGCTTTAATCTGCGTTTTAACGCGTAAACAGCATAAAAAACGACGAAATTTTTATTATTCGTTTTATTAATATTGCGTCTATTTGAACGGGATTTCAACGATCTAAAATGCTTGAAAATGCTTATTGAAGCAAAACAGCACGTTTTGAGCGCCAATCTGCGTTTTAACGCGTAAAACAGCATAAAAACGACGAATTTTTATTATTCGTTTTTATTAATATTGCTTCTATTCTGAACGATTTCAACGATCTTAAAATGCTTTCTGAAAATGCTTATTTTAGCAAACAGCACGTTTTGAGTTTTAATTGCCGCAACGTAAAACAGCATAAAACGACGAATTTTTTATTATTCCGTTCTTTTATTAATTTTGCTTCTATTTGGAACGATTTCAAATGATCTAAAAATGCTTGAAAATGCTTTATTTTAGCAAAACAGCACGTTTTGAGCTTTTAATCTGTGTTTTAACGCGTAAAACAGCATAAAAACGACGAATTTTTTATTATTCGTTTTTATTAATATTGCGTCTATTTTGAACGATTTAACGATCTAAAAATGCTTGAAAATGCTTATTTTAGCAAAACAAGCACGTTTTGAGCTTTAATTGCGTTTTAACGTTGCAAAACAGCATAAAACGACGAATTTTTATTATTCGTTTTTATTAATATTGCTTCTATTTGAACGGTTTCAACGATCTAAAATGCTTGAAAAACGCTTATTTTGTATAAAACTACACGTTTTGAGCTAATCTGCGTTTTAACGCGTAAAACAGCATAAAAACGACGAAATTTTTATTATTCGTTTTATTAATATTGCGTCTATTTGAACGATTTCAACGATTCAAAAATGCTTGAAAATGCTTATTTTTAGCAAAACAGCACGTTTTGAGCTTTATTCTGCGCTTTAACGCGCAAAACAGCATAAAAAACGACGAAATTTTTATTATTCGTTTTTATTTTTATTGCGTCTATTTGAACGATTTCAACGATCTAAAATGCTTGAAAATGTTATATTTTGTGCAAAACAAAACGTTTTTGAGTATTAATCGCGTTTTAACGCGTAAAACAGCATAAAAACGACGAAATTCTTTTATTATTTGTTTTTATTAATATTGCGTCTATTCTGAACGTGATTTCAACGATCTAAAAATGCTTGAAAATGCTTATTTTAGCAAACAGCACGTTTTGAGTTTTAATCTGCGTTTTAACGCGTAAAACAAGCATAAAACAACGATTTTTTTTATTATTCGTTTTTTTATTAATATTGCCTATTTGAAACGATTTCAACGATCTAAAATGCTTGAAAATGCTTTATTTTGTGCAAAACAGCACGTTTTGAGCTTTAATCTGTGTTTTAACGCGTAAAACAGCATAAAAACGACGAAATTTTTATTATTCGTTTTTATTAATATTGCGTCTATTTGAACGATTTCAACGATGTAAAATGCTTGACATGCTTATTTTAGCAAAACAGCACGTTTTGAGCTTTAATCTGCGTTTTAGCGCGTAAACAGCACATAAAAAACGTATCAAATTTTATTATTCGTTTTTATTTATATTGCTTCTATTTGAACGACTTGTCGATCTAAAATGCTTGAAAATGCTTATTTTAGCAAAACAGCATGGCTTTTGAGCTTTAATCTGCGTTTTAACGCGTAAACAGCATAAAAACGACGAAATTTTTATTATTCGTTTTTTATTTTATTGCGTCTATTTGAACGATTTCAACGATCTAAAATGCTTGAAATGTTATTTTACAAACAGCACGTTTTGAGCTTTAATCTGCGTTTTAACGCGTAAAACGGCATAAAACGACGAATCTTTTTATTATTCGTTTTTATTAATATTGCTTCTATTTGAAACGATTTCAACGATCTAAAAATGCTTGGAAAATGCTTATTTTAGCAAAACAGCACGTTTTGAGTTTTAATTCGCGTTTTAACGCTGCAAACAGCATAAAAAAACGACGAAATTTTTATTATTCGTTTTTTATTAATATTGCGTCTATTTAAACGATTTCAACGATCTAAAAATGCTTGAAAAATGCTTATTTTAGCAAAACAGCACGTTTTGAGTTTTAATCTGCGTTTTAACGCGCAAAACAGCATAAAAAACGACGAATTTTATTATTCGTTTTTTATTACTATTGCTTCATTTGAAACGATTTCAACGAACTAAAATGCTTGAAAATGCTTATTTTAGCAAAAACAGCACGTTTTGAGCTTTAATCTGCGTTTTAACGCGTAAACAGCATAAAAAACGACGAATTTTTATTATTCGTTTTTATTAATATTGCTTCTATTTGAAACGATTTCAACGATCTAAAATGCTTGAAAATGCTTATTTTGAAAACAGCACGTTTTGAGTTTCTAATCTGCGTTTTAACGCGTAAAACAGCATAAAAAACGACTTTAATTTTTTTATTATTCGATTTTTACAATATTGCGTCTATTTGAACGATTTCAACGATCTAAAATGCTTGAAAATGCTTATTTTAGCAAAAACAGCACGTTTTGAGCTTTAATCGCGTTTTTTAACGCGTAAAACAGCATAAAAAAAACGACGAAATTTCTTATTATTCGTTTTATTAATACTATTGCGTCTATTTAAAGGGTTTCAACGATCTAAAATGCTTAAAAAATGCTTTTTTTAGCAAAACAGCACGTTTTAAAGGTTTTTAAATCTGCGAAACGCGAAAAACAAAAAACGACAAATTTTTTTATTATTCGTTTTTTTTTTTTATTGCTTCTATTTGAACGATTTCAACGATCTAAAATGCTTGAAAATGCTTATTTTAGGAAAACAGCCTTTTGGGCAATCCCGAAGGGTAAAAAAACAAAAAGGGCGAAATTTTTATTATTCGTTTTTATTAATATTGCGTCTATTTGAACGATTTCCAGGGGATCAAAAATGCTTGAAAATGCTTTTTGGGGAAGCAAAACAGCACTTTTTAAAGGCTTTTCGTTTTAACGCGAAAAACAACAAAAAAACGACGAATTTTTTATTATTCTTTTTTTTATTAATATTGTTTCCCCTATTTGAACGATTTCAACGATCTAAAATGCTTGAAAATGCTTATTTTAGCAAAACAGCACTTTTTGAGCTTTAATCTGCGTTTTAACGCGTAAAACAGCATAAAACGAGAATTTTTATTATTCGTTTTTATTAATTTGCTTCTATTTGAACGATTTCAACGATCTAAAATGCTTGAAAATGCTTATTTTAGCAAAACAGCACGTTTTGAGCTTTAATCTGCGTTTTAACGCGTAAAACAGCATAAAACGACAGAATTTTTTATTATTCGTTTTTATTAATATTGCGTCTATTTGAACGATTTCAACGATCTAAAATGCTTGAAAATGCTTATTTTAGCAAAACAGCACGTTTTGAGCTTTAATCTGCGTTTTAACGCGTAAAACAGCATAAAAACGACGAAATTTTTATTATTCGTTTTTATTTATATTGCGTCTATTTGAACGATTTCAACGATCTAAAATGCTTGAAAATGCTTATTTTAGCAAAACAGCACGTTTTGAGCTTTAATCTGCGTTTTAACGCGTAAAACAGCATAAAACGACAAAATTTTTATTATTCGTTTTATTATATTGCTTCTATTTGAACGATTTCAACGATCTAAAATGCTTGAAAATGCTTATTTTAGCAAAACAGCACGTTTTGAGCTTTTAATCTGCGTTTTAACGCGTAAAAAAAGCAAAAAAACGACGAATTTTTATTATTCGTTTTTATTAATATTGCTTCTATTTGAACGATTTCAACGATCTAAAATGCTTGAAAATGCTTATTTTAGCAAAACAGCACGTTTTGAGCTTTAATCTGCGTTTTAACGCGTAAAACAGCATAAAACGACGAAATTTTTATTATTCGTTTTTATTAATATTGCGTCTATTTGAACGATTTCAACGATCTAAAATGCTTGAAAATGCTTATTTTAGCAAAACAGCACGTTTTGAGTTTTTAATCTGCGTTTTACGCGTAAAACAGCATAAAACGACGAATTTTTATTATTCGTTTTTTTTAATTGCTTCTATTTGAACGTTTTTCAACGATCTAAAAATGCTTGAAATGTTATTTTAGCAAAAACAGCACTTTTTGAGTTTTTAATCTGCGTTTTAACGCGAAAAACAATAAAAACGACAAAATTTTTATTATTCGTTTTTTTTATATTGCTTCTATTTGAACGATTTCAACGATCTAAAATGCTTGAAAATGCTTATTTTAGCAAAACAGCACGTTTTGAGCTTTTAATCTGCGTTTTAACGCGTAAAACAGCATAAAAACGACAAATTTTTTTATTATTCGATTTTTATTAATATTGCGTCTATTTGAACGATTTCAACGATCTAAAATGCTTGAAAATGCTTATTTTAGCAAAACAGCACGTTTTGAGCTTTAATCTGCGTTTTAACGCGTAAAACAGCATAAAACGACGAAATTTTTATTATTCGTTTTTTTAATATTGCGTCTATTTGAACGATTTCAACGATCTAAAATGCTTGAAAATGCTTATTTTAGCAAAACAGCACGTTTTGAGCTTTATCTGCGTTTTAACGCGTAAAACAGCATAAAACCACGAAATTTTTATTATTCGTTTTTATTTTTATTGCGTCTATTTGAACGATTTCAACGATCTAAAATGCTTGAAAATGCTTATTTTAGCAAAACAGCACGTTTTGAGCTTTAATCTGCGTTTTAACGCGTAAAACAAAAAAAACGACGAATTTTTTATTATTCGTTTTTATTAATATTGCTTCTATTTGAACGATTTCAACGATCTAAAATGCTTGAAAATGCTTATTTTAGCAAAACAGCATGTTTTGAGCTTTAATCTGCGTTTTAACGCGTAAACAGCATAAAAACGACGAATTTTTATTATTCGTTTTTTATTAATATTGCTTCTATTTGAACGATTTCAACGATCTAAAATGCTTGAAAATGCTTATTTTATTAAAACAGCACGTTTTGAGCTTTTAATCTGCGTTTTAACGCGTAAAACAGCATATAAAACGACGATTTTTATTATTCGTTTTTATTAATATTGCGTCTATTTGAACGATTTCAACGATCTAAAATGCTTGAAAATGCTTATTTTAGCAAAACAGCACGTTTTGAGCTTTATTCTGCGTTTTAACGCGTAAAACAAGCATAAAAACGACGAATTTTTATTATTCGTTTTTATTAATTTTGCTTCTATTTTGAACGATTTCAACGATCCAAAATGCTTGAAAATGCTTATTTTAGCAAAAACAGCACGTTTTGAGTTTAATCTGTGTTTTAACGCGTAAAACAGCATAAAACGACGAATTTTTATTATTCGTTTTTATTAATATTGCGTCTATTTGAACGATTTCAACGATCTAAAATGCTTGAAAATGCTTATTTTAGCAAAACAGCACGTTTTGAGCTTTAATCTGCGTTTTAACGCGTAAAACAGCAAAAAAACGACGAATTTTTATTATTCGTTTTTATTAATATTGCTTCTATTTGAACGATTTCAACGATCTAAAATGCTTGAAAACGCTTATTTTTGCAAAAACAACACGTTTTGAGTTTTTAATCTGCGTTTTAACGCGTAAAACAGCAAAAAAACGACGAAATTTTTATTATTCGTTTTTATTAATATTGCGTCTATTTGAACGATTTCAACGATCTAAAATGCTTGAAAATGCTTATTTTAAGCGAAAACATTAACTCGATTTTTTTTTACTCTAAAACAGCTAAAAGTTGAAATTTTATTTTACGTTTTTAAATCTTGAAGTTATTTGAAATTTCAACGATGTAAAGTTGAGATAATCTTTTTACAAAACGCCGTTTAGAGCTTAATCGCGAAATTTTTATTAAAACGCATAAAACGAATTTTTTATTAACGTTTTATATTAATTTTCATTTGAAACGTTTTTAGAAATCAGAAACTGCTTGAAAATTGCTTTTTTGCACAAACATGATTTTAATCTGCGTTTTTAGTATAATTTTATTAAAACGACGAAATTTCTATTATTCTTTTATATATTGCGTCTATTTGAACGATTTCATTATCTAAAATGGTTGAAATCATTATTATCTGCGTTTAACGCGTATTTGCATTTATTCTGACGATTTTAACGTCTTAAAAATAAACGTGAAATTTTATTATTTTTTATTTTTAATGGGTTATTAACGATTTCAAGCGATAAAAGCTTTTGATTTATTCTGCATTAACGCATTTTAGCATTTAAATCGACGTTTTAACCGTAAAACGCTTTATATTAGCGATTTTTAACGTTTTTAATCTAAAATGTCTAAATTTAATTTTAGCAAATCAATTGCTTGAAAATGCTCTTTTTAACGAAAACGGTTTGAGACTTTAATTTTTTAAACGCGTTAAAAGATTGATCAATTTTTAAATTTTCGTTTTTAATTAATATGCTTATTTAAAACGTTTCAACGATTAAAATTAAAATGCTTTTTTGCAAACACAAAAAAACGGTAGTTTTATTATTCGTGCGTTTATAATGGTTATTAAACGATTTCAACAAATTTTTATTATTCGTTTTTATTAATATTTTCTAAAACGATTTTAATTAACAAAATGGCTTTAATAACTCATCATTAAAAACGACGACTTTTTGAGTTATTCTTTTTTTAACGCTAATTCAACATTTAAACGACAAATTTTGTAAATGTTTTTTTAAGCAAAACAGACGTTTTGAGCTTTAATCTGCGTTTTAAACGCGTATAGCTAAAACGACAACGTTTTTATCGTTTTAATCTGCTTTTAGCGTAAACGATTTCAACGACAAATTTTAATATTCATTTTAATTAAACGCATTTTAAAGTTTCAATCGTTTTAAAGCGTGAAAACAGCATTATAAGACGAATTTTACTTTTGATTTTAATTGCGTTTTTACGTAAAACGCATTAAAACGATCTAAATTTTTATAATTCGTTTTTTTAATATGCAGCTATTTGAGAGTTTCAACGATTTAACGCTGAAAATACTTATTTAACAAAATTATTTTAGTTTTATTCTATTTTAGTTAAACATGCATAAAACAAATGTTAAATTATTCGTTTTTATTTTAACGCGTTTTTTGAACGTTTCAACATCGTAAAATGCTTGAAAATGCTTATTAAATTTATACAGTTTTGAGCTTTAATCTGGTTTTAACGGTAAAACAGCATAAAACGACGAATTTTTATTATTCGTTTTATTAATATTGCGTCTATTTGAACGATTTCAACGATCTAAAATGCTTGAAAATGCTTATTTTAGCAAAACAGCACGTTTTGAGCTTTAATCTGCGTTTTAACGCGTAAAACAGCATAAAACGACGATTTTTATTATTCGTTTTATTAATATTGCTTCTATTTGAACGATTTCAACGATCTAAAATGCTTGAAAACGCTTATTTTAGCAAAACAACACGTTTTGAGCTTTAATCTGCGTTTTAACGCGTAAAACAGCATAAAAACGACGAAATTTTTATTATTCGTTTTTATTAATATTGCGTCTATTTGAACGATTTCAACGATCTAAAATGCTTGAAAATGCTTATTTTAGCAAAACAGCACTTTTTGAGCTTTATTCTGCGTTTTAACGCGTAAACAGCATAAAACACGAAATTTTTATTATTCGTTTTTATTTTTATTGCGTCTATTTGAACGATTTCAACGATCTAAAATGCTTGAAAATGCTTATTTTAGCAAAACAGCACGTTTTGAGCATTAATCTGCGTTTTAACGCGTAAAACAGCATAAAACGACAAAATTTATTATTTTTTTATTAATATTGTTCTATTTGAATGATTTCAACGATCTAAAATGTTTGAAAATGCTTATTTTAGCAAAACAGCACGTTTTGAGCTTTAATCTGCGTTTTAACGCGTAAAACAGCATAAAAAAACGATTTTTTATTATTCGTTTTTATTATTTTTCTATTTGAACATTTCAACGATCTAAAATGCTTGAAAATGCTTATTTTAGCAAAACGCACGTTTTAGCTTTAATCTGTGTTTTAACGCGTAAACAGCATAAAAACGACAAATTTTATTATTCGTTTTTATTAATATTGTCTATTTGAACGATTTCAACGATGTAAAATGCTGAATATGCTTATTTTAGCAAAACAGAACGTTTTGAGCTTTAATCTGCGTTTTAGCGCGTAAAACAGCATAAAACGACGAATTTTTATTATTCGTTTTTATTATATTGCGTCTATTTGAACGATTTCAACGATCTAAAATGCTTGAAAATGCTTATTTTAGCAAAACAGCACGTTTTTGAGTTTTAATCTGCGTTTTAACGCGTAAAACATAAAACGACGAAATTTTATTATTCGTTTTTATTAATATTGCGTCTATTTGAACGATTTCAACGATCTAAAATGCTTGAAAAGCTTATTTTAAAACAGCACGTTTTTGAGCTTTATTCTGCGTTTTAACGCGTAAAAACATACACAGAAATTTTCATTATCGCTTTTTATTTTTATTGCGTCTATTTGAACGATTTCAACGATCTAAATGCTTGAAAATGCTTATTTTAGCAAAACAGCACGTTTTGACTTAACTGATTTTAACGCGTAAAACCAATAAAACGACAATTTTTATTATTCGTTTTATTAATATTCTTCATTTGAACGATTTCAACGATCTAAGATGCTGAAAATGTTTATTTTGCAAAACAGCACGTTTTGAGCTTTAATCTGCGTTTAAGCTTTAAAACAGCATAAAATGCAATTTTATTATTCGTTTTTATTAATATTGCTTCTATTTGAACGATTTCAACGATCTAAAATACTTGAAAATGCTTATTTTATTAAAACAGCACGTTTTGAGCTTTAATCTGCGTTTTAACGCGTAAAACAGCATAAAAACGACGATTTTTTATTATTCGTTTTATTAATATTGCGTCTATTTAAAACGATTTCAACGATCTAAAATGCTTGAAAATGCTTATTTTAGCAAAACAGCACGTTTTGAGCTTTATTCTGCGTTTTAACGCGTAAAACAGCATAAAACGACGAAATTTTTATTATTCGTTTTTATTTTTATTGCGTCTATTTGAACGATTTCAACGATCTAAAATGCTTGAAAATGCTTATAGTAGCAAAACGCACGTTTTGAGCTTTAATCTGCGTTTTAACGCGTAAAACAGCATAAAATGAGCGAATTTTTTATTATTCGTTTTTATTAAATATTGATTCTATTTGAACAATTTCAACGATCTAAAATGCTTAAAATGCTTTATTTTAAGCAAAACAGCAGTTTTGCTTTAATCTGCGTTTTAACGCGTAAAACAGCATAAAAAACGAAAATTTTTATTATTCGTTTTTATTAATATTGCGTCTATTTGAACGATTTCACGATCTAGAATGCTTGAAAATGCTTATTTTAGCAAAACAGTACGTTTTGAGCTTTAATCTGCGTTTTAACGCGTAAAACAGCATAAAAACGACGAATTTTTATTATTCGTTTTATTAATATTGCTTCTATTTGAACGATTCCAACGATCTAAAATGCTTGAAAATGCTTATTTTAGCAAAACAGCACGTTTTGAGTTTTAATCTGCGTTTTAACGCGTAAAACAGCATAAAACGACGAATTTTTATTATTCGTTTTTTATTAATATTGCTTTTATTTGAACGATTTCAACGATCTAAAATGCTTGAAAATGCTTATTTTAAAACAGCACGTTTTGAGTTTTCT
>NW_027046523.1:0-23987 GCF_025399875.1 Dalotia coriaria | reverse complement strand
TTTAACGGAAAACAGCATAAAACGACGAAATTTTTTATTATTCGTTTATTATTAATATTGCTTCTATTTGAACGATTTCAACGATCTAAAAGGGCTTGAAAATGCTTATTTTAGCAAAACAGCACGTTTTGGGGCTTTAATCTGCGTTTTAACGCCTAAAACAGCTAAAAACGACGAATTTTTTATTATTCGTTTTTATTAATATTGCGTCTATTTGAACGATTTCAACGATCTAAAATGCTTGAAAATGCTTATTTTAGCAAAACAGCACGGTTTGAGCTTTTAATCAGCGTTTTAACGCGTAAAACAGCCCTAAAAGCGACGAAATTTTTATTATTCGTTTTATTAATATTGCGTCTATTTGAACGATTTCAACGATCTAAATGCTTGAAAATGCTTATTTTCACACAGCACTTTTTGAGCTTTTAATCTGCGTTTTAACGCGTAAAACAGCATAAAACGAGGGGAATTTTTATTACTCGTTTTTTATTTTAGCTTCTATTTGAACGATTTCAACGATCTAAAATGCTTGAAAATGCTTATTTTTAGCAAAACAGCACGTTTTGAGCTTTAATCTCCGTTTTAACGCGTAAAAAAAGCAAAAAAACGACGAAATTTTTATTATTCGTTTTTTATTTTTTGCTCTATTTGAACGATTTCAACGATCTAAAATGCTTGAAAATGCTTATTTAGCAAAACAGCACGTTTTGAGCTTTAATCTGCGTTTTAACGCGTAAAAAAAAGCATAAAACGACGAATTTTTATTATTCGTTTTTTTAAATATTGCTTCTATTTGAACGATTTCAACGATCTAAAATGCTTGAAAATGCTTATTTTAGCAAAACAGCACGTTTTGAGCTTTAATCTGCTTTTTAAACCCGGTAAAACAGCATAAAACGACGAAATTTTTATTATTCGTTTTTATTAATATTGCATCTATTTGAACGATTTCAACGATCTAAAATGCTTGAAAATGTATTTTAGCAAAACAGCACTTTTTGAGCTTTAATCTGCGTTTAACGCGTAAACAGCATAAAACGACGAATTTTTATTATTCGTTTTTATTAATATTGCTTCTATTTGAACGATTTCAACGATCTAAAATGCTTGAAAATGCTTATTTTAGCAAAACAGCACGTTTTGAGCTTTTAATCTGCTTTTTAAACGCGTAAAAAAGCATAAAAACGACGAATTTTTATTATTCTTTTTTTTATAATATTGCTTCTATTTGAACGATTTCAACGATCTAAAATGCTTGAAAATGCTTATTTTAGCAAAACAGCACGTTTTGAGCTTTTAATCTGCGTTTTAACGCGTAAAACAGCAAAAAAACGACGAATTTTTTTTTTCGTTTTTATTAATTTTGCGTCTTTTGAACGATTTCAACGATCTAAAATGTTTGGGAAAATGCTTATTTTAAAAACAGCCTTTTTGAGCTTTAATCTGCGTTTTAACGCGTAAAACAGCATAAAACGACGGAAATTTTATTATTCGTTTTTTTTTAAATTTGCTTCTATTTGAACGTATACGTCTAAAATGCTTGAAAATGCTTATTTTAGCAAAACAGCACGTTTTGAGCTTTTAATCTACGTTTTAACGCGAAAAACAGCATAAAAACGACGAATTTTTATTATTCGTTTTTATTAATATTGCGTCTATTTGAACGATTTAAACGATCTAAAATGCTTGAAAATGTTTATTTGCAGCAAAACAGCACATTTTGAAGCTTTAATCCCCGTTTTAACGCGTAAAACAGCATAAAACGACAAATATTATTCGTTTTATTAATATTGCTTCTATTTGAACGATTTCAACGATCTAAAATGCGTTTGGAAAATGCTTATTTTTGCAAAAACAGCACGTTTTGAGTTTTAAATCTGCGTTTAACGCGTAAAACAGCATAAAATGACGAATTTTTTATTATTCGTTTTTATTAATATTGCTTCTATTTAAACGATTTCACGTGATCTAAAAATGCTTGAAAATGCTATTTTAGCAAAACAGCACGTTTTGAGCTTTTAATCTGCGTTTTAGCGCGTAAAACAGCATAAAAAACGACGAAATTTTTATTATTCGTTTTTATTAATATTGCGTCTATTTGAACGATTTCAACGATCTAAAATGCTTGAAAATGCTTATATTTTAGCAAAACAGCACGGTTTGAGTTTAATCAGCGTTTTAACGCGTAAAACAAGTTAAGCAAAAACTAGCTTAAAATTTTTATTATTCGTTTTTATTAATACGTTTTTATTTGAACGATTTCAACGATCTAAAAATGCTTGAAAATGCTTATTTTAGCAAAACAGCACGTTTTGAGTTTTAATCAGCGTTTTAACGCGTAAAACAGCATAAAGTTCGACGCAAATTTTTATTATTCGTTTTTATTAATATTGCGTCTATTTTGAACAGGATTTCAACGATCTAAAATGCTTGAAAAATGCTTATTTTGTATAAAACAGCACGTTTTGAGTTTTAACTGCGGGCTTAACGTAAAACCAGACAAAATTTTATTATCGCTGCAACAATGCCGTTTTCGTTTGTTCGATTAAATCATTCAAAATGTGTTTGAAAGGTTTTAGCAAAACAGCAATATTTTGAGCTATAATCTGCGTTTTACGCGTAAAACAGCATAAAAACGAGGTACATTGTTTCGTTTTATTAAATATTGCGTCTATTTGAAACGATTTCAACGATCTAAAAATGTTTGAAAAATGCTTTATGTTAGCAAACAGTATAATGTTTTGAGCTTTTGTGACCTGCGTTTTAACGCGTAAAAAAACAAAGCTCAAAAATGACGAATTTTTATTATTCATTTTATTAATATTGCTTCTATTTAAACGATTTCGTTGAAAACGGCTTTGCGTCGCTTAGCCGAATCTGCGTTTTAACGCGTAAACAGCTTAAAATGACGAATTTTTATATTCGTTTTATTAATATTGCTTCTATTTGAACACTGCCAATCGATCTAAAAATGCTTGAAAATGTTATTTTAGCAAAACAGCACGTTTTGAGCTTTAATCTGCGTTTTAACGCGTAAAACAGCATAAAAAATGACGAATTTTTTATTATTCGTTTTATTAATATTGCTTCTATTTAAACGATTTCAACGATCTAAAAATGCTTGAAAATGTTAATTTTAGCAAAACAGCACGTTGAGCTTAATCTGCGTTGACGCGTAGCAGTTGCAAAGTTCCACGAAATTTTTATTATTCGTTTTTTTATTAATATTGCTTCCTATTTTGAACGATTTCAACGATCTAAAAATGCTTGAAAATGTTATTTGCGTTACGGTTAAGGAATTGCGTTTTTCTTTACGCGTAAAAACAGCATAAAAACGACAAAATTTTTATTATTTGTTTTTATTGTGGGACATTGCGTCTATTTGAACGTGATTTCAACGATCTAAAATGCTTGAAAATGCTTATTTTAGCAAAAATGTTAATGCTTTTGTGTTGAATCAAAGCTTCGGCGCTATGTAAACAGCAGTAAAACGACAAAATTTTTATTATTCGTTTTATTAATATTGCGTCTATTTGAACGATTTCAACGATCTAAAATGCTTGAAAAATGCTTATTATAGCAAAACGGCTCGTTTTGAACTTTAATCTGCGTTTTAACGCGTAGTACCATTGAAATTTTTAAGTCATTCGTTTTTATTAATATTGCGTCTATTTGAACGATTTCAACGATCTGTACGCTTGAAAATGCTTATTTTAGCAAAACAGCACGTTTTGAGCTTTTAATCTGCGTTTAACGCGTAAAACAGCATAAAAACGACGAATTTTTATTATTCGTTTTTATTAATATTGCTTCTATTTGAACGATTTCAACGTCTAAAATGCTTGAAAATGCTTATTTTAGCAAAAACAGCACGTTTTGAGCTTTAATCTGCGTTTTAACGCGTAAAACAGCATAAAACGACGAAATTTCTTTTATTATTCGTTTTTATTAATATTGCGTCTATTTGAACGATTCCCCAACGATCTAAAATGCTTGAAAATGCTTATTATTTTACCAAAACAGCACGTTTTGAGTTTTATCTGCGTTTTAACGCGTAAAACAAAGCATAAAAAACGACGAAATTTTTATTATTAGTTTTTGCTTAAGCGTGCCTGGTTTGAACATTTCAACATCCGAAAATGTTTATTTTAGCAAAACAAGCGTTTTGAGCTTTAATCTACGTTTTAACGCGTAAAACAAACATAAAAAAAAACGATGAATTTTTATTAATTCGCTTGCTTAATATTGTTTCTGCCGAACGCGATTTCAACGATCTAAAGCTTGAAAATGCTTATTTTAGCAAAAATGTGCTACTGTTTAGTTTTATTCGTGTTTAATGCGTAAAATAAGAAAACACCTAACTTTTTATTATTCGTTTTTATTAATATTGCTTCTATTTGAACGATTTCCAACGATCTAAAAATTTTGAAAATGCTTTTATTTTAAAGCAAAACAGCACGTTTTGAGCTTTAACCGCGTTTCAACGCGTAAACAGTGAAAGCATGTGCGTTCACGAATTTGCCACGCTTTTAAGCGTTGTTGCTTTTATTTGAAAGACTTCAACGATCTAAAATGCTTGAAAATCCTTATTTTAGCAAAACAGCACGTTTTGAGTTTTAATCTGCGTTTTAACGCGCGCAGCATATGTTTGCCGAATTTTTATTATTCGTTTTTATTAATATTGCTTCTATTTAAACGCGATTTCAACGATCTAAAATGCTTGAAAAATGCTTATTTTAGCAAAAGAGCACGTTTTGAGTTTAACGTGCGTTTTAACGCGTAAAAACAGCTTAAAAAATGACGAATTTTTATTATTCGTTTTACATGGTTGTCACTTTAAACGATTCTTCAACGATCTAAAATGCTTGAAAATGCTTATCGCAGCAAAACAGCAATGTTTTGAGCTTTAATCTGCGTTTTAACGCGTAAAAACAAAGCATAAAAATGACGAATTTTTTATTATTCGTTTTTTTTTACAATATTTCAGTCAAATGATTTCAACGATCTAAAATGCTTTGAAAGTAAATGCTAATTTTAGCAAAAACAGCACGTTTTTGAGCTTTAATCTGCGTTTTGACGCGTAAACAACATAAAAAACGACGAAATTTTTGTTGCCCGTTTAATAAAGCCTGTTTAAATGACAAACACCAAATGCTTGAAATGCTTATACCAAAACAGCATCGTTTTGAGTTTTATCTCTGCGTTTAACGCGTAAAACAGCATAAAAACGACGAATTTTTATGGTCGTTAATATTGCTTCTATTTGAACGATTTTCAACGATCTAAAATGCTTGCTTAATTAAAACAGCACGTTTTGAGTTTCAACGTATTAACGCAGCAGCGGCAAAATTACGCAGCCCAGTTATTCGTTTTTATTAATATTGCGTCTATTTGAACGATTTCAACGATCTAAAATGCTTGAAAAATGCTTATTATTTTACCAAAACAGCACGTTTTGAGTTTTATCTCTGCGTTTTAACGCGTAAAACAGCATAAAAACGACGAAATTTTTATTATTAGTTTTTATTTTATTACGTCTATTTTTGAACGATTTCAACGATCTAAAATGCTTGAAAATGCTTATTTTAGCAAAACAGCATCGTTTTGAGTTTTAATCTACGTTTTAACGCGTGTAAAATGTAAACATAAAACGATGAATTTTTTATTATTCGTTTTATTATTATTGTTTCTATTTGAACGATTTCAACGATCTAAAATGCTTGAAAATGCTTATTTCAGAAGCAAAACAGCACGTTTTATTTTAATCTGCGTTTTAACGCGTAAAACAGCATAAAACGACGAATTTTTATTATTCGTTTTTATTAATATTGCTTCTATTTGAACGATTTAAATGATTCAAAAATTCTTTTTGAAAATGCTATATTTTAGTAAAGTCGTTAACGTTTTGAGCTTTAATCTGCGTTTTAACGCGTAAAACAGCATAAAACGACGAATTTTTTATTATTCGTTTTTTTTAAATATTGCTTCTATTTGAAGATTTCAACGATCTAAAATGCTGAAAATCTTATTTTAGCAAAACAGCACGTTTTGAGCTTTTAATCTGCGTTTTAACGCGAAAACACAAAAATGACGAATTTTTTATTATTCGTTTTATTAATATTGCTTCTATTTGAACGATTTCAACGATCTAAAATTTGAAAATGCTTATTTTAGCAAAACAGCACGTTTTGAGTTTTAATCTGCGTTTTACGCGTAAAAAAAGCATAAAAATGACGAATTTTTTTATTCTTTTTTATTAATATTGCTTCTATTTAAACGATTTCAACGATCTAAAATGCTTGAAAATCTAATTTTAGCAAAAACAGCACTTTTGAGCTTTAATCTGCGTTTTGCGTAAAAGCAAAAAAACGAAAATTTTTATTATTCGTTTTTATAATTTTCATTTAACGATTTAAAGTTAAAATGCTTGAAAACCCTTTTTAGAACCCCGTTTTAGCTAAAAACTTTAGAAAACGCAAAATTTTTATTGTTTTTATTTTTTTAATTTGCGATTTTAACGATTTAAAGGAAAATTTTAGAAAAGCTTTTTACAACGCTTTTTTAACGCTAAACGCTAAAACGTACGAAAATTTTTTTATTTTTTTTTTTATTTGGGCTTTTTAACGATCTTAAATTTTGAAAATTTTGAAAACGCCTTTAAATTTAAAACTGTTTTCGTAAACAAAAACGCGTTTTTAACGTTTAAAAATACATTTAACATTCATTTTTTAAATTAAAATGCTTATTTGAAAAAAAACGTTTTAAAGTTTTAATTGTTTTTTTGCAAAACAGCATAAAGTTTTTTATTTTTCGTTTAATTAAAGTTAAAACAAATTTTAAATTCTTTTTAAAATTTTTTTTTTACATTCAACGTTTTAGTTTTAAATCTTTTTAGCAAAACAGCAGTTTAAAAACGCGTTTTAACTTTTAAAATAGCGTTTTTACGTTTTAAATTTAAATCTTGAAATTTAATCAAAAATGCTTAAAATTAATTTTACCAAAACAGAAACGTTGATTTTTTATTCGGGTTTTAAATTAAAGCGCATAAACGAAATTTTTAAATTTTATTTTAAAAGTTATTTGAACACAACGTTAAATTTTAAAATCTTTTTAAGCAAAACAGCATTTTACCAATTTTTTATTTTTTTAAAAATACTTTTTTTTAAATTCAAATTAAATTGTTTTAAATTTAAATTTTCAAACACAAATGTTTAAAAATGCTTTTTAGCAAAACAGAAAAAGGAGAATTTTTTTAACGTAAAATTAAAAGCATTTTTTTTTTCGTTTTTTTTAAAAATTTTGTTTTATTTAACATTCAACGACCGTAATTTTAATGCTTTTTAAGCAAAACAGAAAAAGGAGTTTTAATTCTTTTTTATAATAGTAAACGAAATTTAAAAATTTTTCTAAATATTGAAATTTGCTTTTTTAAAAACAGCTTAAGTTAAATGTTTTTAAAACTTTTTAGCAAAAACAGCACAGCAATTTTTTTTACGTTTTAAAAAGCTAAACAAATTTTAAATTCTTTTAAAAATTTTGCTTTTTTTAAGAAAACTTTTAAAATGTTAAAATTGCTTTTAGCGAAAACAGCAAAATTTTTTTTTAAATTTTCTTTTTTAATAAACCATAAACGACGATTTTCGATTTTTTTTAAAATTGCTTTATTTGAACGATTTAGCTTTAAAATTGTTTTTAAAAGTTTAAGCAAAAACAGAATTTTATTTATTCGTTTTTTAAAGCGTAAACTTTTAACGCAAAATTTTAAATCTTTTTAAAACCCCTTTTTAAAGTTTAACGTTTTAACTTTAAAAAGCTTAAAAGCAAAATTTAAATTTGTTTTATTTAATTGCGTTTTAAGGGTAAACGATAAAAAGATTTAATTTTTCTTTTTAAAAAAACGCCATTTGAACTAATCATTTTTAAGCGTAAAAAGCTTTTTTAGCAAAGACTTTTTTTGATTTAATTGCCTTTTAAGGGTTTAAACAAAAGCTTAAATTTCTTTTTGCAAACGCCTTTTGGGCTTAACCCTTTTAACCGAAAACGCTAAAACGAAAATTTTTAATCTTTTTTTTTTCGTTTAACTTTAACGAAAAATTTAAATCTTTTTTTTAAAACGCCTTTTGATTTAATCTCGTTACTAAAAGCAAAACAGAATTATTTTTTTTTTAAATTAATTTTTAAGGAAAAATTCAACGAAAAATTTTTAAAAATTTTTCTTTTTTAAAAAAGCGCATTTTGACTTTCCTTTTTTTAAAAAGCTTAAAAGCTTAAAAAGCAAAAACTTTTTTATTAATTGCTTTTAAGGGTTTAACACTAAAAGCAAAAATTTATTTTTTTTAAAAAGGCTTTTTTTTAACGTTTTAACCAAAAGCTTAAAAGTTTTTTTAAAAACCGTTTTATTTAATTGTTTTTAAATAAACGTTTTAAAACGACAAAATTTAATCGTTTTTTAAAGCATTTATTTAACGTTTTAACGCTAAAAATGCTAAAAGCATTTTTAACCTTTTTTACTTTTATCTCTTTTAAGGGTTTAAAACACTAAAAGAAAAAAATTTTATCGTTTTAAAAAGCCTTTTAAACTTTAACGTTTTAAGCTTAAAAAGCAAAACAGCATTTTTGAGTTTTAATTGCCTTTTAAGGGAAAACAAGATAAAAAGCTTAAATTTTTTTACAAAGCTTTTATTTAACGTTTTAACGCTAAAAGCTTAAAAGCTTTTTTAAAACGTTTTATTAATCTGCTTTTTTAACGAAAAACGATAAAAGAAAATTTTATTTTGTTAAAATTTGCTTTATTAACTTTTAAGGGTTAAAAGCTTAAAAGCAAATTTTAACGGTTTTTATTAATTGCGTTTTAACGTTTAAAACATAAAAGAAAAAAATTTTTATTTTAAAAAATATTGGTCTTTTAACGATTTAACGATCTAAAAGCTTAAAAGCATTTTAAAAACCGTTTATTTTAATAGCGTTTTAACCGACAACAAAGGAAATTTTATATTTGAAAAATTTTCCTTTAACGTTTTAACGAAAAAAAGTAAAAGCATTTTAAAAACGGTTTTTTTCGCACGTTTTAACGCTAAAAAGCTTAAAAGTTTTTTTAAATTTTGTTTTTGCGTTTAACGCTAAAAGTTAAAAACCTTTTTTTAAAACGGTTTTTAATTTTTTCCTTTTAAGGGTAAAAACTAAAAGGAAATTTTTTATTTTTTAAAAACGTTTTTTAACGTTTAACGCAAAAGCAAAAAAAATTTTTTTAAAAAGGTTTTTTATTTAATTGCGTTTAAGGGTAAAAAATAAAAAAATTTTTTATTTTGTTTTTAAAGTTTTATTTAACGTTTAACGTTAAAATGCAAAAGATTTTTGCCAACGTTTTATTTTAACCTTTTAACGCGAAAAAAGCTAAAAGCAAATTTTTTAATTTTTTTTTTTTTTAAATTTTAACTTTTAACGACAAAATTTTTAAAATTTTTTTACAAAACGCCTTTTGACTTTAACCCCTTTTTTAAGCTAAAAAAACGCAAATTTTTTACGTTTTTTCCCCCGCTCCCAAATTTAAAAAAAGTTAAAACCCAAAATTTTTTTTTCCCCGTTTTTTAATTTTAAAAAAAGAAAAAAATTTTTTTTTTTTTTTTTAAGTTTAGAAACAACGATTAAAATGTTTAAAATGTTTTTTTACAAAACGTTTTAGCAATTGTTTTTTAAGCAAAAAAAAAAAAAAAAATTTTTTTTATTTTTTTTTATTAAAGCGATTTAACGTTTAACGATTGGTTTTCTTTTTAAAAAAATTTTTACAATTGGTTTTAACGCGTAAAAAGCAAAAAACAGTTTTTAATTTTTTTTATTATTTGTTTTTTTAACGATTAACGATTAAAAGTTAAAATGCTTATTTTTAAAAAACATTTTAGCTTTTCTCGTTTTAACGCGTAAAACAGCATAAAAACGAAAAAAATTTTTATTATTTGTTTTTATTAATATTGCGTCTATTTGAACGATTTCAACGATCTAAAATGCTTGAAAATGCTTATTTTAGCAAAACAGCACGTTTTGAGCTTTAATCTGCGTTTTACGCGTAAAACAGCATAAAACGACAAAATTTTTATTATTCGTTTTATTAATATTGCGTCTATTTGAACGATTTCAACGATCTAAAAATGCTTGAAAAATGCTTATTTTAGCAAAACGGCCTGTTTTGAACTTTAATCTGCGTTTTAACGCGTAAAACAGCATAAAACGACGAATTTTTTATTATTCGTTTTTATTAATATTGCTTCTATTTGAACGATTTCAACGATCTAAAATGTTTGAAAATGCTTATTTTAGCAAAACAGCACGTTTTGGGTTTTAATTTACGTTTTAACGCTAAAAAATAAAAACGTGTTTTTTATACCGTTTTTTAATTTTTATTGCGTTTTAAGGGTTAAAAATGCTGAAAAATTTTTATTTTAAAAAGCGTTTTATTTTAAATTTTTCTTTTAAGCTTAAAACAGCAAAAAACGCAAATTTTTTAACCGTTTTTTTTAAATTGCTTTATAACGATTAACGACTAAAATTTTGAAATCTTTTATTTTGCAAACAATTTTGAGTTAATCTGCGTTTTAACGCTAAAAGCTTAAAAAGCAATTTTAATCGTTTTATTTTAAATTTTTCTTTTAAAGCTAAAACGTTTAAAAGCGAAATTATTTTAAAACGCTTTATTTAATTTGCTTTTAAGGGTAAACGATAAAAGCTTTTTATTTTTTTTAAAACGTCATTTAAACTTTAACGTTTTAAGCTTAAAAAGCTTTTTAAAACAGAATTTTTTGGCTTTTTAATTTGCGTTTTAGGAAAAAATTTAAAAATAAAATTTTTAAAATTGTTTTTTTAAAGCCTTTTAAACTTTAACGTCAAAATTTGCCTGAAAAGCTTTTTTAAAAACAGCATTTTGTTTTATCTCTTTTTTAACGCGAAAACGAAAAACAACAAATTAAAATTTGTTTTTATAAATTTTGCTTTTTTTTAACGACAACGTTAAGTTTAAAAATGCATTTTAAGCGTAAAACAGCAGGAGTTTATTCTTTTTTATAAACCATAAAACAACAAATTAAAATGTTTTTTAAAATTGCTCTATTTAAGACAACGTTTTAAAGTTTTAATCTTTTTTAGCAAAACAGAAAAAGGAGTTTAATCTGCGTTTTAATTAAAGCTTAGACGTTTTTTAAATCGTTTTAAAATTTGCTCTATTTGAACAACAACATTATGTTTTAAAAATTTTAATTTAAACCCAAAACAAAAATTTTTATTTAATTCGTTTTAACGCGTAAAAGCTACGACAAATTTTAATTTTTCTTTTATTAATATTTTTTTAAAAACGTTTTTAACGTTTAATGTTTTTAAAAGCTTACAGCAAAAAACACTTTTTTATTAATCCGTTTTAATAAAACAGTTTTAAAACGACGAAATTTTAATTTTTTTATAAATTTTGCTTATTTAAGCAAAATTTTTAAAATGCTTAAAATCTTTTTAAGCAAAACAGCTTTTTATTTAATCTCTTTTTTAAAAAAGCATAGACGAATTTTAACTCTTTTAAATTTTTGCTTTATTTGAACACAACGTTTTATGTTTTAAAATCTTTTTAAGCAAAACAGCATTTGAGAATTTTTTTACGTATTAAATTCTTTATTCGTTTTTAAATATTAATTTGAAGATTTCAACAAACAATTTGCTTAAATTTTTTTAGCAAAACAGAAAAAGGAGTTTTTAATTCGTTTTCCCAAAAAACCATTTAAAAGGGAAATTTAAATTCTTTTATTAAATTGCTTTATTTGAAACAACGTTATTTTAAAATCTTTTTAACAAAACAGCATTTTGATTTTAAATTTTTTTAAACCTTTTAATTTTTAAAAGCTTTTTTTAATCGTTTATAAAAATTTTGTTTTATTTGAAATTTCAAACAAATTTTTTAAAAATTTTTTTTTAGCAAAACAGCATTTGAGAATTTTTTACGAAAAATAAAATGCGTTTTTAATTCGATTTAAATTGCTTCAAAATTTGTTTTTTTAAGCAAAAACGAGGTTTTTAGCAACACCCGTTTTGGGGAAAAACGCTTTAACGCCTAAACAATTAAAACCGTTTTTTAAATTATTCGTTTATTTAAATTCCTTTTTAAAAGTTTAAAAGTTAAATGCTTGAAAAAGTTTTATTTTAACCCCGGTTTATTTTTAACAGTTTTAACGCGTAAAAAGCAAAAAAAAAACGACAAATTTTTTTATTATTCTTTTTTTTAAATATTGCCATTTGAACGATTTCAACGATCTAAAAGTTTGAAAATGCTTATTTTAAAAAACAGCACGTTTTGTTTTTTAATCAGCTTTTTAACGCGAAAAACAGCAAAAAAACGACGAAATTTTTATTATTCGTTTTTTTTAAAACGTCTATTTGAAGGGATTTCAACGATCAAAAAATGCTTGAAAATGTTTTATTTTAGCAAAACAGCACGTTTTGAGCTTTTAATCTGCGTTTTAACGCGTAAAACAGCAAAAAAACAGAAATTTTTATTATTCGTTTTTACTAATATTGCTTCTATTTGAACGATTTCAACGATCAAAAAATGCTTGAAAATGCTTATTTTAGCAAAACAGCACGTTTTGAGTTTTTAATCTGCGTTTTAACGCAAAACAGCTTAAAATCGAATTTTTTATTATTCGTTTTTATTAATATTGCTTCTATTTGAACGATTTCAACGATCTAAAATGCTTGAAAATGCTTATTTAGCAAAACAGCACGTTTTGAGTTTTTAATCTGCGTTTTAACGCGTAAAACAGCAAAAAATGACGAATTTTATTATTCGTTTTATTAATATTGCTTCATTTAAACGATTTCAACGATCTAAAATGCTTGAAAATGCTAATTTTAGCAAAACAGCACGTTTTGAGCTTTAATCTGCGTTTGACGCGTAAAACAACATAAAACGACGAAATTTTTATTATTCGTTTTTTTATTAATATTGCTTCTATTTGAACGATTTCAACGATCTAAAATGCTTGAAAATGCTTATTTTAGCAAAACAGCACGTTTTGAGTTAAATCTGCGTTTTACGCGAAAACGAAAAACGACAAAATTTTTATTATTTGTTTTTATTAATATTGCGTCTATTTGGAACGATTTCAACGATCTAAAATGCTTGAAAATGCTTTTTTACAAAACAGCACGTTTGAGTTTTAATCTGCGTTTTACGCGTAAAACAGCATAAAACGAAAAAATTTTTTATTTTTAAATAAAAAAATATTTATTGATTAAACGGATTTTTGATTTACAGGTTTTTGTTGAGTTTAAACGTTTCGCCCGGGAGGCATCTTTATAAACTGACTTTAGTATTTTTTGGTTTTTTTGGGTCAAGTGTTTGTGTTTGGGGTTATCGTTTTGGGAATGTGTATTTTTTGTGGTTTATTTTGTCGTGTATTGAGTGTGTCTGCTCGTTTATAATTGGGTTTGATTTGGTTTGTATATCGTATGTGTTTTTTTAATGTTTAAAATTTATCTGTGGATGATTTTATATTGTAGTGTATTGTCTATTGTGTTGTGTTGGTTGTTAAAGTTTGATATGTATGGTATGTTTGTGATTTTATTGCGTTTGTGTGTTTTGGTATCTGATTTTCATGTTTTGTTAGTTTTCCTTTTATATTCTATTGCATGGGTTTCAAGTATTTATAGATGCCGCTGTTATTGTATTTGTTTGTGTTTAGTGTTGTGGTTTGTAGTTTGTTGAACACACTAAACACAAAAAAAATACAATAACAGCGGCATCTATAAAATCACTTGTAAACATGCAATAGAATATATATAGGGAAAAAAACAGAAACATGAAATCAGATACCAAGAACACAAAAAACGCAATAAAAAAACCACAAACATACCACTCACACTATGCAAAACACATCTTTCAAACACAATCACCAACACAACACAATAGACAATACACTTACAATATTAAAATCATCCACAGAAAAATTTTTTTAAACATTAAAGAACACATACAGATATACAAAACAAAATCAAACACCAATTACAAAAACGAACAGAACACCCAATACACGACAAAAAATTTTTAAACCACTTAACAAACTACACATTCCCACAAGCACGATAACACACAAATAACACAAACACTTGACAAAAAACACCCCTAACAAAACCTACAAAAAGTCAGTTTATGAAGATGCCCTCTGGGCGAAACATGTTAAACTCAAAAAAAACCTGTAAACCCAAAAAAATCAGGGTTGTAATTTTAATCAAAAATTTTTTTATATTTAAAAAAAATATGGATTACGTATTCACCAAAAAAAGGGTAAAAAAAAATTTTATTATTCGTTTTATTAATATTGCGTCTATTTGAACGATTTCAACGATCTAAAATGCTTGAAAATGCTTTTTTTAAAAGCAAAACAGCACGTTTTGAGTTTTTAATCTGCTTTTTAACGCGTAAAACAGCAAAAAACGACAAATTTTTTTATTATTCTTTTTTTATTAATATTGCGTCTATTTGAACGATTTCAACGATCAAAAAATGTTTGGGAAAAATGCTTATTTTAGCAAAACACGTTTTGACCCTTTAATCTGCGTTTTAACGCAAAACAGTTTAAAAATGACGAATTTTTTATTATTCTTTTTTATTAATATTGCTTCTTTTTAAAAACGATTTCAACGATCAAAAAATGCTTAAAAAATGCTTATTTTAAAAAAAAAAAAAGCACGTTTTGAGTTTTAATCTGCTTTTTAACGCGAAAAACGCATAAAACGACGAAATTTTTTTATTCTTTTTTTTATTAATATTCCTTTTGAACGATTTCAACGATAAAATGTTTGAAAATCTTATTTTGCAAAACAAGTTTTGAGCTTTAATCTGCGTTTTTCGCGAAAAACGCATAAAACGAAAAAATTTTTTATTATTCGTTTTTTTTTAAATTTGGCTTTGAACGATTTCAACGATCAAAAATGTTTGAAAATGCTTTTTTTAGCAAAACAGGTTTTGATTTTTTAATCTGCGTTTTAACGCGTAAAACAAAAAACACAAAATTTTTTATTATCGTTTTTATTTATTGTTTCTATTTGAACGATTTCAACGATCTAAAATGCTTGAAAATGATTTTAGCAAAAACGCCGTTTTGAGTTTTATTCGCGTTTTAACGCGAAAAAACAGCATAAAAACGACAAATTTTTATTATTCGTTTTTATTTTTTGCGTCTATTTGAACGATTTCCGCTAAGATGCTTAAAAATGCTTATTTTGCAAAACAGCACGTTTTGAGCTTTAATCTGCGTTTTAACGCGAAAAACGCTAAAAAACAATTTTTTTTTTCGTTTTTTTTAAATTTGCCTATTTGGGATTTAAAACGACAAAAATGCGAAAAGGGTTATTTTAGAAAAACACCCGTTTTGATTTTTCTGCGTTTTAACGCGTAAAACAGCAAAAAAACGACAAAATTTTTTATTATTCTTTTTTATTAATATTGCGTCTATTTGAACGTTTTCCCCAAATCTAAAATGCTTAAAAATGCTTTTTTTAAAAACAGCACGTTTTGAGTTTTAATCTGGTTTTAACGCAAAACAGCAAAAAAATTACAATTTTTATTATTCGTTTTTATTAATATTTTTATTTAAACGATTTCAACGATCGGTCGTCTTGAAAATGCTTATTTTAGCAAACAGCACGTTTTGTTTAATCTGCGTTTAACGCGTAAAACAACATAAAAACGACAGGAATTTTTTATTATTCGTTTTTTTTATTAATATTGCTTCTATTTGAACGATTTCAACGATCTAAAATGTAGCGAAAATGCTTATTTTAGCAAAACAGCACGTTTTGAGCTATTCTGCGTTTTAACGTGTAAAACAGCATAAAAACGGCAAAATTTTATTATTCGTTTTATTAATAATGCGTCTATTTGAACGATTTCGATCTAAAATGCTTGAAAATGCTTATTTTAGCAAAACAGCACGTTTGAAGGCTTTAATCTGCGTTTAACGCGTAAAACAACATAAAATGACGAATTTTTATTATTCGTTTTTTTATTAATATTAGCTATTTAAACGATTTCCAACGATCTAGAGTAGCGAAAATGCTTATTTTAGCAAAACAGCACGTTTTGAGCACAATCTGCGTTTTAACGCGCGTAAAACAGCATAAAACGACGAATTTTTTTATTATTCGTTTTATTAATATTGCTTCTATTTGAACGGTTTCAGCGTCTAAAATGCTTGAAATGCTTATTTTTAGCAAAACAGCACGTTGCAGGCTTTATTCACCGCGTTTTAACGCGTAAAACAGCATAAAACGACAGAATTTTATTATTCGTTTTTATTAATATTGCGTCTATTTGAACGATTTCAACGATCTAAAATGCTTGAAAATGCTTATTTTTAGCAAAACAGCACGTTTTGAGCTTTTAATCTGCGTTTTAACGCGTAAAACAGCATAAAATGACGATTTTTTATTATTCGTTTTTTATTAATATTTGCTTCTATTTAAACGATTTCAACGATCTAAAATGCTTAAAAGAAAATGCTTATTTTAGCAAAACAGCGTTGCAGGCTAATCTGCGTTTTTAACGCGTAAAACAACATAAAATCGACGGTACATTATTCGTTTTTTTATTAGCCATTGCTTCATTTGAACGATTTCAACGATCTAAAATGCTTGAAAAATGCTTGCATTTTTATAAAACAGCGTTTGAGCTATAATCTGCGTTTTTCGCGCGTAGAAACAACATAAAACGACAAAATTTTTTATTATTCGTTTTTTATTAATATTGCGTCTATTTGAACGGTTCAACGATCAAAATGCTTGAAAATACTTATTTTAGCAAAACAGCACGTTTTGAGCTTTAATCACTGCGTTTTAAAAAGTAATGCACAAAAAACAACATAAAAACGACAAAATTTTATTGTTCCGTTTTTATTAATATTGCGTCTGTTGAACGATTTCAACGATAAGATGCTTGAAAATGCTTATTTATAAAACGGCGTTTGAGCTTTTATTCTGCGGAACAACGCGTAAAACAGCATAAAACGACGAGGCCGCATTATTCGTTTTATTTTTTACATTGCGTCTATTTGAACGGTTTCAACGATCCTAAATGGCGAAATGCTTATTTTTGGCAAAACAGCACGTTTTGAGCTTTTAATCTGCGTTTTAACGCGTAAAACAGCATAAAACGACGAATTTTTTGGTATTCGTTTTTATTATATTGCACGTCTATTTGAACGATTTCAACGATCTAAAATGGCGAAATGCATATTTTAACCTTAAAACAGCACGTTTTGAGCTTTAATCTGCGTTTAACGCGTAAAACAGCATAAAACGAGCAGATTTTTTATTATTTGGTTTTGTTAATATTGCTTCTATTTGAACGATTTCAACGATGCAAGTAGCTGAAAATGCCTATTTTAGCGAGCAGCACGTTTTGAGCTTTATTCTGCGTTTTAGCGTAAAACAGCATAAAACGACGAAATTTTTATTCGTTTTTTGGTAATATTGCGTCTATTTGAACAGTTTCAACGATCAAATGCTTATAGAAATGTAATTTTAGCATAGCAGCAAAAACGGGACGTTTTGAGCTTTTAATCTGCGTTTTAGCGCGTAAAACGGCATAAAAATGACGAATTTTTTGTTATTCGTTTTTTGCGTTTTTAACGCGTAAAACAGCTAAAATGACGAAAGATTTTTTATTATTCGTTTTTATTAATATTGCTTCTATTTAAACGATTTCAACTTGATCTAAAATGCTTGAAAATGCTTATTTTAGCAGCAAACAGCACGTTTTGAGCTTTAATCTGCGTTTTAACGCGTAAACAGCATAAAAACGACGAATTTTTTATTATTCGTTTTTATTAATGGCTAGCTGTTGAACGATTTCAACGATCGTCGCGAAAATGCTTATTTTAGCAAAACAGCACGTTTGAGCTTTATTCTGCGTTTAACGCGTAAAACAACATAATAACGACGAGATTTTTGTATTTGTTTTTATTAATATTGCGTCTATGTGAACGGTTTGCGACGATCTAAAATGCGCCCGTCATATTTTGCGCCGAAACAGCGTTTGAACTTTAATCGCGTTAACGTAAAACAACAAAATGACGAATTTTTTATTATTTGTTTTATTAATATTTGGCTACTGTTGAACGGTTCCAGCGATCACAAAATGCTTGAAAATGCTTATTTTTAGCAAAACAGCACGTTTTGAGCTTTAATCACAGAACAACGCGTAAAACAGCATAAAACGACGAATTTTATTATTCGTTTTTTATTAATATTGCTTCTGTTGAACGATTTCAACGATCTAAAATGCTTGAAAATGCTTTATTTTAGCAAAACAGCATTTTGAGCTTTCATCTGCGTTTTAACGCGTAAACAGCAAAATGACGAATTTTTATTATTCGTTTTTTATTAATGTTGCTTCTATTTAAACGATTTCAACGATCTAAAATGCCCAGAAAATACTTATTTTAGCAAAACAGCACGTTTTGAGCTTTAATCTGCGTTTTTAACGCGTAAAACGGCATAAAACGACGAATTTTTTTTTTTATTGATACCGTTTGTGTGTATGTACGTTGTAAATGCTTGAAATCGCATTTTAGCAAAACAGCACGTTTTTGAGCTTTTATTCTTGCGTTTTAACGCGTAAAGCAACATAAAACGACAGCAGAATTTTTATTATTCGTTTTAGTAATATTGCGTACGTCTATTTGAACGATTTCAATGATCTAAAATGCTTGAAAATGCTTATTTGGCAAAACATCACGTTTGAACTTTAATCACCGCGTTTTAACGTAAAACAGCATAAAAATGGCGAATTTTTATTCGTTTTATTATGTGCTTCTATTTAAACAGTTTTCAACGATCTAAAATGCTTGAAAATGCTTATTTTTTAGCAAAACGGCGTTTTGAGCTTTTAATCTGCGTTTTAACGCGTAAAACAGCATAAAACGACGAAATTTTTATTATTTGTTTTTATTATTATTGCTTCTATTTGAACGATTTCAACGTCTAAAATGCTTGAAAATGCTTATTTTAGCAAAACAAGCGCGTTTGCGGAGCTTTTAATCTGCACGTTTTTTTACGCGTAAAACAGCATAAAAGAAAACGACAAATTTTTTGTGTCGTTTTTATTAATATTGCGTCGTATTTGAACGAATTTCAACGATCACAAAATGCTTGAAAATGCTTATTTTAGCAAAACAGGACGTTTGAAGCTTTATTGCGTTTTAACGCGTAAAACAGCATAAAACGGCAAGAATTTTTTATTATTCGTTTTTATTTTTTTATTGCGTCTATTTGAACGTTTGACGATCTAAATAGCGAAAATGCTTATTTAGCAAAACAGCACGTTTGAGCTTAAATCTGCGTTTTAACGTAAACAGGCATAAAACTTCTGAATTTTTATTATTCGTTTTTTATTAATGTGTGCGTCTGTTGAACGGTTTAACGATCACAAATTAGCGAAAATGCTTATTTTAATAAAACAGCACGTTTGAGCTTTAATCTGCGTTTTAACGCGTAAAACAATAAAATGACAGATTTTTATTATTCGTTTTTATTAATATTGCTTCTATTTAAACGGTTCGAACGTCTAAATGCTTGAAAATGCTTATTTTTAGCAAAACAGCGTTTGAGCTTTAATCTGCGTTTTAGCGCGCGCGGTAAAACAGCATAAAACGACAAATTTTTTATTATTCGTTTTTGTTAATATTGCTTCTATTTGAACAGTTTCAACGATCATAAAAGATGCTTGAAGATGCTTATTTTAGCAAAACGGCACGTTTTGAGCTTTATTCTGCGTTTTAACGCGTAAACAGCATAAAACGACAGAGAATTTTATTATTCGTTTTTATTAATGTGCACGCGTCTGCTGAACGATTTCAACGATCTAAAATGCTTGAAAATGCTTATTTTATGACAGCACGTTTTGAGCTTTAATCTGCGTTTTAACGCGTCAAAACCAGCCATAAAAATGACAGATTTTTATAATTCGTTTTATTAATATTACTTCTATTTAAACGATTTCAACGATCTAAAATGTGAAATGTATTTTAGCAAGACTTAGCGCGTTTGAGCTTTTAATCTGCGTTTTAACGCGTAAAACATAAAAACGACAGAATTTTATTATTCGTTTTATTAATATTGCTTCTATTTGAACGATTTCAACGATCGATGCTTGAAAATGCTTATTTTATAAAACAACGTTTGAGCTTTAATCTGCGTTTTACGCGTAAAACAACATAAAACGACAAATTTTATTATTCGTTTTTATTAATATTGCGTCTATTTGAACGATTTCAACGATCTAAAAATGCTTGAAAATGCTTATTTTAGCAAAACAGCACGTTTTGAGCTTTTATTCTGCGTTTAACGCGAAAACAGCATAAAACGACGAAATTTTTTATTCGTTTTATTTTTATTGCGTCTGTTGAACGATTTCAGCGATCTAAATGTAAATGCTTATTTTAGCAAAGAACAGCGTTTGAGCTTTAATCTGCGTTTTAACGCGTAAAACAGCATAAAACGACGAATTTTTATTATTCGTTTTATTAATATTGCGTCTATTTGATCGATTTCAGCGATTTAAAGTGGCGAATGCTTATTTTAACAAAACAGCGCGTTTTGGAAAGCTTTAATCTGCGTTTTAACGCGTAAACAACAAAAATGACGAATTTTTATTATTCGTTTTTTATTATGTGCTTCTATTTAAACGATTTCAGCGATCTAAAATGGCGAAAATGCTTATTTTGGCAAAACGACACGTTTTGAGGTTTAATCACGTTTTAACGCGTAAAAACAGCATAAAACGACGAATTTTTATTATTCGTTTTTTATTAATATTGCTTCTATTCGAACGATTTCAACGATCGTCTTGAAAATGCTTATTTTAGCAAAACAGCACGTTTTGAGCTATATTCTGCGTTTTAACGCGTAAAAGCAGCATAAAACGACAAAATTTTTATTATTCGTTTTTATTTTTATTGCGTCTATTTGAACGATTTCCAACGATCTAAAATGCTTGAAAATGCTTATTTTAGCAAAACAGCCGTTTGAGTTTTTAATCTGCGTTTTAACGCGTAAAACAGCAAAACGACAAATTTTTTTTATTATTCTTTTTTTATTAATATTGCGTCTTTTTGAACGATTTCAACGATCTAAAATGCTAAAAATGCTTATTTTAGCAAAACAGCACTTTTTGAGTTTAATCTGCGTTTTAACGCGTAAAACAACAAAATGACGGTTTTTATTATTCGTTTTAATAATATTGCTTCTATTTAAGCGATTTCAACGATCTGAAATGCTTGAAAATGCTTATTTTAGCAAAACAGCACGTTTTGAGTTTTTAATCTGCGTTTTTAACGCGTAAAACAGCATAAAACGACGAAATTTTTATTATTCGTTTTTATCAATATTGTTTTCTATTTGAACGATTTCAACGATCTAAAATGCTTGAAAATGCTTATTTTAGCAAAACAGCACGTTTTGAGTTTTTAATCTGCGTTTTTACGCGTAAAACAGCATAAAACGACAAAATTTTATTATTCGTTTTTTATTAATATTGCGTCTATTTGAGGCGATTTCAACGTCTAAAATGCTTGAAAATGCTTTTTTTAAAGCAAAACAGCACGTTTTGAGCTTTATTCTGCGTTTTAACGCGAAAAACGGCAAAAAACGACGAAATTTTTATTATTCGTTTTTATTTTTATTGCGTCTATTTGAACGATTTCAACGATCTAAAATGCAAAAAATGCTTATTTTAGCAAAACAGCACGTTTGAGCTTTAAACTGCGTTTTAACGCGTAAAACAGCATAAAACGACGAATTTTTTTATTATTTGTTTTATTAATATTGCTTCTATTTGAACGTTTCAACGATCTAAATGCTTGAAAATGCTTATTTTAGCAAAACAGCCGTTTTGAGCTTTATTCTGGCGTTTTAAGGGTAAAACAGCATAAAACGAGGAATTTTTATTATTCGTTTTTATTAATTTGCGTCTTTTGAACGTTTAAAGGATCTAAATGCTTAAAAATGCTTATTTTAGAAAAACAGCAGTTTGGGCTTTAATCTTGTTTTTAACGCGTAAACAGCATAAAATGACAATTTTTTATTATTCTTTTATTATTTCTATTTAAAGGGATTTCACGATCTAAAATGCTTGAAAGCATTTTAATAAAACACCCGTTTGAGAGCTTTATTCTGCGTTTTAACGCGTAAAACAACATAAAACTACAGAAATTTTTATTATTCGTTTTATTTTTTATTGCGTCTATTGAGACGATTTCAACGATCTAAAATGCTTGAAAATGCTTTATTTTAGCAAAACAGCACGTTTTGAGCTTTAATCTGCTTTTTAACGCGTAAAACAACCAAATGCGAATTTTTATTATTCGTTTTTATTAATATTGCTTCTATTTAAACGTTTTTCAACGATCTAAAATGCTTGAAAATGCTTTTTTTTAGCAAAACAGCACGTTTTGAGTTTTTAATCTGCTTTTTTAACGCGTAAAACAGCAAAAAAACGACGAATTTTTATTATTCGTTTTTATTAATATTGCTTCTATTTGAACATTTCAACGATCTAAATGCTTGAAAATGCTTATTTTAGCAAAACAGCACGTTTTGAGCTTTATTCTGCGTTTTAACGCGTAAAACAGCAAAAAAACGGAAATTTTATTATTTGTTTTTTTAATATTGCGTCTAGGGAACGATTTCAACGATCAAATGCTTGAAAATCTTATTTTAGCAAAACACCCGTTTTGAGCTTTAATCTGCTTTTTTAACGCGTAAAACAGCAAAATGACGAATTTTTTATTATTTGTTTTTATTAATTTTTGCTTCTATTTGAACGATTTCAACGATCAAAAATGCTTGAAAATGCTTTTTTTTAGCAAAACAGCACGTTTTGAGCTTTAATCTGCGTTTTAACGCGTAAAACAGCATAAAACGACGAATTTTTTTTTTTTTTTATTAATATTGCGTCTATTTGAACGATTTAAACGATCTAAAATGCTTGAAAATGCTTATTTTAGCAAAACAGCACATTTTGAGCTTTCATCGCGTTTTAACGCGTAAAACAGCAAAATGACGAATTTTATTATTCGTTTTTATTAATATTAGCTTCTATTTAAACGTTTTCCCAACGACCCAAAATGCTTGAAAATGCTTATTTAGCAAAACAGCACTTTTTGAGTTTTTAATCTGCGTTTTAACGCGTAAAACACAAAAAAACGACGAATTTTTATTATTTCGTTTTTTTATTAATTTTGTCTATTTGAACGATTTCAACGTCAAAAGTGGGAAAATGTTTTATTTTAGCAAAACAGCACGTTTGAGCTTATTGCGTTTTAACGCGTAAAACAGCAAAAAAACGACGGAAATTTTATTATTCGTTTTTATTAATATTGCGTCTTTTGAACGATTTCAATGACCCAAAAATGCTTGAAAATGCTTATTTTAGCAAAACATCACTTTTTGAACTTTAATCTGCGTTTTAACGCGTAAAACACTAAAAAATGACGAATTTTTTATTATTCGTTTTTATTAATTTTTGCTTTATTTAAACGATTTCAACGTCTAAAAATGCTTGAAAATGCTTATTTTAGCAAAACAGCACGTTTTGAGCTTTAATCTGCGTTTTAACGCGTAAAACAGCATAAAACGACGAAATTTTTTATTATTTGTTTTTATTAATTGTTTCTATTTGAACGATTTCAACGATCTAAAATGCTTGAAAATGCTTATTTTAGCAAAACAGCACGTTTTGAGCTTTAATCTGCGTTTTTACGCAAAACAGCATAAAACGAAAAAATTTTTTATTATTCTTTTTTATTAATATTGCGTCTATTTGAACGATTTCAACGATCTAAAATGCTTGAAAATGCTTATTTTGGCAAAACAGGACTTTTTGAGCTTTATTCTGCGTTTTAACGCGTAAAACAGCAAAATGACGAATTTTTTTTTTCGTTTTTTTAAAATTTTTA
>NW_027046522.1:0-23991 GCF_025399875.1 Dalotia coriaria | reverse complement strand
ATTTGAAATTTTTATTATTCGTTTTATTAATATTAAAAGCTTCTATTTGAACGATTTCAACGATCTGAAATGGCTTGAAAATGTTTTATTTTAAAAAGCAAAACCAGCAAACCCCTTTTTTTTTGAGCTTTTAAATCGGGGCCGGTTTTATTTCGCGTAAAACAGCATAAAAAACGACGAATTTTTATTATTCGTTTTTATTAATATTGCGTCTATTTGAACGATTTCAACGATCTAAAATGCTGAAAAGTTATTTTAAAGCAAAACAGCACGTTTTGAGCTTTAATCAGCGTTTTAACGCGTAAAACAGCATAAAATCGACGAAATTTTATTATTCGTTTTATTAATATTGGTCTATTTGAACGATTTCAACGATCTAAAAATGCTTGAAAATGCTTATTTTAGCAAAACAGCACGTTTTGAGCTTTAATCTGCGTTTTAACGCGTAAAACAGCATAAAAAACGACGAAATTTTTATTATTCGTTTTTATTAATATTGCGTCTATTTGAACGATTTCAACGATCTAAAATGCTTGAAAATGCTTATTTTAGCAAAACAGCACGTTTTGAGCTTTATTCTGCGTTTAACGCGTAAAACAGGATAAAAACGACGAAATTTTTATTATTCGTTTTTATTAATATTGCTTCTATTTGAACGATTTCAACGATCTAAAATGCTTGAAAATGCTTATTTTAGCAAAACAGCACGTTTTGAGCTTTTAATCTGCGTTTTAACGCGTAAAACAGCATAAAAACGACGAAATTTTATTATTCGTTTTTTTTTTTTTATTGCGTCTATTTGAACGATTTCAACGATCTAAAATGCTTGAAAATGCTTATTTAGCAAAACAGCACGTTTTGAGCTTTATTCTGCGTTTTAACGCGTAAAACAGGATAAAACGACGAAATTTTTATTATTCGTTTTATTAATATTGCTTCTATTTGAACGATTTCAACGATCTAAAATGCTTGAAAATGCTTATTTTAGCAAAACAGCACGTTTTGAGCTTTTAATCTGCGTTTTAACGCGTAAAACAGCATAAAACGACGAATTTTTATTATTCGTTTTTATTTATATTGCGTCTATTTGAACGATTTCAACGAACTAAAATGCTTTGAAAATGCTTATTTTAGCAAAACAGCCCGTTTTGAGCTTTAATCAGCGTTTTAACGCGTAAAGCAGCATAAAACGACGAATTTTTATTATTCGTTTTTATTAATATTGCTTCTATTTGAACGATTTCAACGATCTAAAATGCTTGAAAATGCTTATTTTAGCAAAACAGCACGTTTTGAGCTGTATTCTGCGTTTTAACGCGTAAAACAGCATAAAAACGACGAAATTTTTATTATTCATTTTTATTTTTATTGCGTCTATTTGAACGATTTCAACGATCTAGAATGCTTGAAAATGCTTATTTTTAGCAAAACAGCACGTTTTGAGCTTTTAATCTGCGTTTTAACGCGTAAAACAGCATAAAAACGACGAATTTTTATTATTCGTTTTTCATTAATATTGCTTCTATTTGAACGATTTCAACGATCTAAAATGCTTGAAAATGCTTATTTTAGCAAAACAGCACGTTTTGAGCTTTAATCTGCGTTTTAACGCGAAAACATCATAAAAACGACGAAATTTTTATTATTCGTTTTTATTAATATTGCTTCTATTTGAACGATTTCAACGATCTGAAATGCTTGAAAATGTTTATTTTAGCAAAACAGCACGTTTTGAGCTTTTAATCTGCGTTTTATCGCGTAAAACAGCATAAAAACGACGAATTTTTATTATTCGTTTTTATTAATATTGCGTCTATTTGAACGATTTCAACGATCTAAAATGCTTGAAAATGCTTATTTTTAGCAAAACAGCACGTTTTGAGCTTTAATCAGCGTTTTAACGCGTAAAACAGCATAAAATCGACGAAATTTTTATTATTCGTTTTTATTAATATTGCGTCTATTTGAACGATTTCAACGATCTAAAATGCTTGAAAATGCTTATTTTAGCAAAACAGCACGTTTTGAGTTTTAATCTGCGTTTTAACGCGTAAAACAGCATAAAAACGACGAAATTTTTATTATTCGTTTTTATTTTATTGCGTCTATTTGATCGATTTCAACGATCTAAAATGCTTGAAAATGCTTATTTTAGCAAAACAGCACGTTTTGAGCTTTAATCTGCGTTTTAACGCGTAAAACAGCATAAAAACGACGAATTTTTATTATTCGTTTTTATTAATATTGCTTCTATTTGAACGATTTCAACAATCTAAAAATGCTTGAAAATGCTTATTTTAGCAAAACAGCACGTTTTGAGCTTTATTCTGCGTTTTAACGCGTAAAACAGCATAAAAATGACGAATTTTTATTATTCGTTTTTATTAATATTGCTTCTATTTGAACGTTTTATTAATATTGCGTCTATTTGAACGATTTCAACGATCTAAAATGCTTGAAAGTAAACATTTTAGCAAAACAGCACGTTTTGAGCTTTATTCGGCGTTTTGTAACGCGTAAAACAGCATAAAAACGGCAAGGAATTTTATTATTCGTTTTTATTAATATTGCGCGTCTATTTGAACGATTTCAACGGTGATCGTCGCGAAAATGCTTATTTTTAGCAAAACGGCACGTTTTGAGCTTTTAATCTGCGTTTTTAACGCGTGAAACATAAAATGACGAATTTTTATTATTCGTTTTATTAATATTGGCTACTGTTGAACGATTTCCAACGATCAAAAATGTAGAAATGCTTATTTACAGCAAAACAGCACGTTTTGAGCTTTAATCTGCGTTTAACGCGTAAAACAGCATAAAACGACGGGGAATTTTTATTATTCTTATTAATATTGCGTCTATTTGTGAACGATTTCCAGCGATATAAAATGCTTGAAATGCTTATTTTAGCAAAACAGCACGTTTTGAGCTTTAAGCTGCGTTTTAACGCGTAAAACAGCGCAAAACGACAGATTTTTATTCGTTTTATTAATATTGCGTCTATTTGAACGATTTCAACGATCTAAAATGCTTGAAAATCTTATTTTAGCAAAACAGCGTTTGGGAGCTTTAATCTGCGTTTAACGCGTAATGCAACATAAAACGACGAAATTTTTATTATTCATTTTTTATTTTTATTGCGTCTATTTGATCCATTTCAACGATCTAAAATGCTTGAAAATGCTTATTTTAGCAAAACAGCGCGTTTGAGGCTTTGATCTGCACGTTTTAACGCGTAAAACAACATAAAACGACGGGTACACATTATTCGTTTTTATTAATATTAACTTCTATTTGAACGATTTCAACAATCTAAAATGCTTGAAAATGCTTGACACAGCAAAACAGCACGTTTTGAGCTTTATTCTGCGTTTAACGCGTAAAACAACATAAAATGACGAATTTTTATTATTCGTTTTTATTAATATTGCTTCTATTTGAACGATTTCAACGATCTAAAATGCTTGAAAATGATTATTTTAGCAAAACAATACGTTTGAGCTTTAATCTGCGTTTTAACGCGTAAAGCTGCATAAAAACGGTAATTTTTATTATTCGTTTTACTATTAATATTGCGTCTATTTAGAATGATTTCCAACGATTTAAAATGCTTGAAAATGCTTATTTTAGCAAAACAGCACGTTTGAGCTTTAATCTGCGTTTTAACGCGTAAAGAGCAGCATAAAACGACGAAATTTTTATTATTCGTTTTTATTTTATTGCGCGTCTATTTGAACGATTTCAACGATCTAAAATGCTTGAAATGCTTATTTTTGGCAAAACAGCTTTACGTTTTGAGCTTTTATTCTGCGTTTAACGCGTAAAACGGGATAAAACGACGAAATTTTTATTATTCGTTTTTTATTAATATTTAGCTATTTGAACGATTTCAACGATCTAAAATGCTTGAAATGCTTATTTTAGCAAAACAGCGTTTTGAGCTTTTAGTCTGCGTTTTAACGCGTAAAACAGCATAAAACGACAGATTTTTTATTATTCGTTTTATTTATATTACGTCTATTTGAACGATTTCAACGAACTAAAATGCTTGAAATGCTTATTTTAGCAAAACAATACGTTTTGAGCTTTTAATCGGCGTTTAACGCGTGAAGCAGCATAAAACGACGAAATTTTTATTATTCGTTTTTTATTATTATTGCGTCTATTTGAACGATTTCAACAATCTAAAATGCTTGAAAATGCTTATTTTAGCAAAACAGCGTTTGAGCTTTTAATCTGCGTTTAACGCCTAAAACAGCATAAAAACGACAGAATTTTTATTATTCGTTTTTATTAATATTGCTTCTATTTGAAGACGATTTCAACGATCTAAATGCTTGAGAGAAAATGTATTTTAACCAAAACAGCACGTTTACAGGCTTTAATCTACGTTTTAACGCGTAAAACAGCATAAAAACGACAGATTTTTATTATTCGTTTTATTTATATGCGTCTATTTGAACGATTTCAACGAACTAAAATGCTTGAAAATGCTTATTTTATGAAACAGCCGTTTTGAGCTTTAATCAGCGTTTTAACGCGTAAAAACAACATAAAACGACGAAATTTTTATTATTATTCGTTTTTTTATTTTATTTGCGTCTATTTGATCGATTTTCAACGATCTAAAATAGCACGAGGTAACATTTTTAGCAAACAGCACGTTTGAGCTTAATCTTGCGTTTTAACGCGTAAAACAGCATAAAACGACGAATTTTTATTATTCGTTTTTATTAATATTACTTCTATTTGAACGATTTCCAACAATCTAAAATGCTTGAAAATGCTTATTTTGTGAAACAGCACGTTTTTGAGCTTTTATTCTGCGTTTTAACGCGTAAAACAGCATAAAAATGACAATTTTTATTATTCGTTTTTATTAATATTGCTTCTATTTGAACGATTTCAACGATCTAAAATGCTTGAAAATGATTATTTTAGCAAAACAGCACGTTTTGAGCTTTAATCTGCATTTAACGCGTAAAAGCTGCATAAAAACGACAGGGAATTTTTTATTATTCGTTTTATTAATATTGCGTCTATTTGAATGATTTCCAGCGATTTAAAATGCTTGAAAATACTTATTTTAACCAAAACAGCACGTTTTGAGCTTTAATCTGCGTTTTATCGCGTAAAACAGCATAAAACGACGAAATTTTATTATTCGTTTTTTATTTTTATTGCGTCTATTTGAACGATTTCAACGATCTAAAATGCTTGAAAATGCTTATTTTAGCAGCAAAACGGCACGTTCTGGAGCGTTAATCACTGCGTTTTAACGCGTAAAACAGCATAAAACGACAGAATTTTATTATTCGTTTTTTATTAATATTGCGTCTATTTGAACGATTTCAACGATCTAAAATGCTTGAAAATGCTTATTTTAGCAAAAACAGCACGTTTGGGCTTTATTCGGCGTTTTTTAACGCGTAAAACAACATAAAAACGACGAAATTTTTATTATTCGTTTTATTAATATTGCGTCTATTTGAAAGACGATTTCAACGATCTACAAAATGCTTGAAAGTAAACATTTTAGCAAAACGGCGTTTGAGCTTTTAATCTGCGTTTTAACGCGTGAAACAGCATAAAATGACGAATTTTTATTATTCGTTTTTTATTAATAGTAGCTTCTATTTGAACGATTTCAACGATCAAAATGCTTGAAAATGCTTATTTAGCAAAACAGCGCGTTTGAGCTTTTAATCTGCGTTTTAACGCGTAAGAACAGCATAAAAACGACGAATTTTTATTATTCGTTTTTATTAATATTGCGTCTATTTGAACGATTTCAACGATCTAAAATGCTTGAAAATGCTTATTTTAGCAAAACAGCACGTTTTGAGCTTTAATCAGCGTTTTAACGCGTAAAACAGCATAAAATCGACGAAATTTTTATTATTCGTTTTTATTAATATTGCGTCTATTTGAACGATTTCAACGATCTAAAATGCTTGAAAATGCTTATTTTAGCAAAACAGCACGTTTTGAGCTTTAATCTGCGTTTTAACGCGTAAAACAGCATAAAACGACGAAATTTTTATTATTCGTTTTTATTTTATTGCGTCTATTTGATCGATTTCAACGATCTAAAATGCTTGAAAATGCTTATTTTAGCAAAACAGCACGTTTTGAGCTTTAATCTGCGTTTTAACGCGTAAACAGCATAAAACGACGAATTTTATTATTCGTTTTTATTAATATTGCTTCTATTTGAACGATTTCAACATCTAAAATGCTTGAAAATGCTTATTTTAGCAAAACAGCACGTTTTGAGCTTTATTCTGCGTTTTAACGCGTAAAACAGCATAAAAATGACGAATTTTTATTATTCGTTTTTATTAATATTGCTTCTATTTGAACGATTTCAACGATCTAAAATGCTTGAAAATGATTATTTTAGCAAAACAGCACGTTTTGAGCTTTTAATCTGCGTTTTAACGCGTAAAGCTGCATAAAACGACGAAATTTTTATTATTCGTTTTTATTAATATTGCGTCTATTTGAATGATTTCAACGATTTAAAATGCTTGAAAATGCTTATTTTAGCAAAACAGCACGTTTTGAGCTTTAATCTGCGTTTTAACGCGTAAAACAGCATAAAAACGACGAAATTTTTATTATTCGTTTTTATTAATATTGCTTCTATTTGAACGATTTCAACGATCTAAAATGCTTGAAAATGCTTATTTTAGCAAAACAGCACGTTTTGAGCTTTAATCGCGTTTTAACGCGTAAAACAAGCATAAAAACGACGAAATTTTATTATTCGTTTTTATTAATATTGCGTCTATTTGAACGATTTCAACGATCTAAAATGCTTGAAAATGCTTATTTTAGCAAAACAGCACGTTTTGAGCTTTAACTGCGTTTTAACGCGTAAAACAGCATAAAATGACGAATTTTTATTTTTCGTTTTCATTAATATTGCTTCTATTTGAACGATTTCAACGATCTAAAATGCTTGAAAATGCTTTTTTTTTAGAAAAACAGCACGTTTTGAGTTTTTAACCCGCGTTTTAACGCGTAAAACATCAAAAAAACGACGAAATTTTTATTATTCTTTTTTATTAATATTGCTTCTTTTTTAAACGATTTCAACGATCTGAAATGCTTAAAAAATGTTTTTTTTAGAAAAAACACCCGTTTTGAGTTTTTAATCGCTTTTTTTATCGCGTAAAAAAAAGCAAAAAAAACGACAATTTTTTTATTATTTCGTTTTATTAATATTCCCGTCTATTTGAACGATTTAAAACCGACCCCAAAAATGTTTTTGAAAATGCTTTTTTTAGAAAAACAGCACTTTTTGAGTTTTTAATAAAAGCTTTTTAAACCCAAAAAAAACCCCAGCATAAAATCGACAAAATTTTTTATTATTCTTTTTTATTAATATTGCGTCTATTTGAACGTTTTCCCAACGTTTCAAAAATGCTTGAAAATGTTTATTTTAGAAAAAACAGCACGTTTAAAGGTTTTAATCTGCTTTTTCGCAAAACGCATAAAACGACAAAAAATTTTATTATTCGTTTTTTTTTTATTGCGTCTTTTTGGGTTCGTTTTAAAGGGGTTTCAAAATGCTTAAAAAATCCCCATTTTAGCAAAACAGCACGTTTTGGGGCTTTAATCTGTTTTTTTAACGCAAAAAATAAAACGACAAATTTTTTTATTATTTTTTTTTATTAATTTTTCTTCTATTTGAACGATTTCAAAAACCCAAAATGTTAAAAAAATGCTTATTTTAGCAAAACAGCACTTTTTTGAGTTTTATTCCCTTTTTTTAACGCGTAAAACAGCATAAAATGACGAATTTTTTTTATTCGTTTTTTTTAAATAAGTTTATTTGAACGATTTAAAACGACCCTAAAATGTTTTAAAATGTTTTTTGAAAAACCCAAGCACGTTTTGGGGGTTTTTAAATCTGCGTTTTAACGCAAACTGCATAAAACGACGAAATTTTTTTATTCGTTTTTTAAATTTGGTTTTTTGGGAATGGTTTCCATTTAAAATGTTGAAAATCTTTTTTTTTAGCAAAACAGCCGGTTTTGAGTTTTTAATCTGCTTTTTTCGTAAAAAAACAAAAAAAAAGGGACGAAATTTTTTTTTTTTTCGTTTTTTTTTTTTAGCGTCTATTTGAACGATTTCAATGATCTAAAATGCTTAAAAAATGCTTTTTTTAGAAAAACAGAAAGTTCTAAAAGGCGTTAATTGCGTTTTAACGAAAAATAAAAACACAAAATTTTTTTATTATTCTTTTTTTAATTAATATTCCCGTCTTTTTGAACGATTTCAACGATCTAAAATCCCGGGGAAAAATGCTTTTTTTTTAAAACCAAAAAAAAGCACTTTTTGAGCTTTATTTCGGCGTTTTAACGCGTAAAACAAATAAAACGACGAAATTTTTTTTGGTTTTAAAAATTGCGTTTTTTTGAACGTTTTAAAAACGATCTAAAATGCTTGAAAATGCTTTTTTTAAAAGCAAAACGGGTTTTGGTTTTAACCGTTTTAACGCGGGGAAACAGCATAAAAATGACAAATTTTTTTATTATTCTTTTTTATTAATATTGCTTCTATTTGAACGATTTCAACGATCAAAATGCTTGAAAATGCTTTTTTTTTAAAGCAAAACAGCACGTTTTGTTTTTTAATCCCGTTTTAACGGGGGTAAAAAAAAACGACAAAATTTTTTATTATTCGTTTTAAATATTGCGTCTATTTGAACGATTTTAACGATAAAAAATGCTTGAAAATGCTTTTTTTAGAAAAAACAGCACTTTTTGAGTTTTATTCGCTTTTTAACGCGAAAACAGCATAAAAAACGGGGGTTTTTATTATTCATTTTTTTTTTTTATTGCGCCCTTTTTAAACCCGGTTTCAACGATCTGAAGCTTGAAAATGCTTTTTTTAGCAAGACAGCACTTTTTTGAGTTTTTAATCTGCGTTTTGGCAAAAAAAAGCAAAAAAACGACAAAATTTTTTATTTTTCCCTTTTTTTATTAATATTGTTTCTTTTTTGAACATTTAAACGATTTTGGGTTTTAAAAAGGGGCCAAGAAAAACCCAGCACGTTTTGGGGGAAAATCAGCTTTTTAAACCCGCTAAAAAAACATAAAAACGACAAAATTTTTTAATTATTCTTTTTTTATTAATATTGGGGCCCCCTTTTTTGCCATTTCAACGATCTAAAATGTTTTAAAAAATGTTTTTATTTTAGAAAAAACAGAAAGTTTTGAGTTTTCCCGCTTTTTAACGCGAAAAACAGCAAAAAAAACGACAATTTTTTTATTTTTTCTTTTTTATTAATATTGCCTTTTAAACGTTTCAACGATCTAAAATGCTTAAAAATGCTTTTTTTTGCAAAACAGCACGTTTTGGGGTTTTAATCTGCGTTTTAACGCGAAAAAACGGCAAAAAAAACGACGTTTTTTTTTATTATTCTTTTTTTATTAATATTGCTTCTATTTAAAACGATTTCAACGATCTAAAATGTTTTAAAAAATGTTTATTTTAGCAAAACAGCACGTTTTGAGTTTTATTCTGCTTTTTAACGCGTAAAACAGCAAAAAAACGACAAAATTTTTTATTATTCATTTTTTTTTTTGGGGCCCTTTTTTGAACGATTTAAACGATTTTAAATGCTTAAAAATGCTTATTTTAGAAAACAGCACTTTTTTGGGGTTTTAATCTGCGTTTTAAGGGTAAAAACAAAAAAAACGACGAATTTTTTTTATTTTTTTTTTTATTAATATTCTTCTTTTTGGGAACGATTTCAACGTCAAAAAATGCTTGAAAATGCTTATTTTGAAAAAAACAGAAAGTTTTGAGCTTTAATCTGCGTTTTAACGCGTAAAACATCAAAAAACGACGAAATTTTTTTTTTCCCGTTTTTTTTTTAAATTATTTATTTGAACGATTTCAACGATCTGAAATGTTTTGAAAATGAAATTTTAGCAAAAAAACGGGGCTTTAATCTGCGTTTTATCGCGTAAAACAGCAAAAAAAGGGCCCAATTTTTTTATTATTCTTTTTTTATTAATATTGCGCCCCTATTTGAAGGGATTTCAACGATTTTAAAGCGAAAATCTTATTTTAAGCAAAACAGCCCCCTTTTTTGAGCTTTTAATGGGGTTTTAACGCGTAAAAAAACAAAAAAACAAAAAAATTTTTTATTATTCGTTTTAAATTACCTTTTGAACGATTTAAAGGGGATATAAAAGGGCGAAAATCTTATTTTAGCAAAACAGAAAGTTTTATTTTAATCAGCGTTTTAACGCAAAAAAAACATTTTTAAAAAACGACGAAATTTTTTTTAATTCGTTTTATTAATATTGCGTCTATTTGAAGGGGTTTTTCAACGATCTAAAATGCTTGGTTATTTTAGAAAAAACAGCCTTTTTGGGGGCCTTTAATCTGCTTTTTTAAAGCAAAACAGCATAAAAACGACAATTTTTTTTATTATTCGTTTTTATTATTATTTCTTTTTGAACGTTTTCCCAACGATCAAAAATGTTTAAAAATTTGCTTTTTTAGCAAAACAGAAAGTTTTGAGTTTTAATCTGCTTTTTAACGCGTAAAACGGTAAAAAAAGCGTTTTTTTATTATTGTTTTTATTAATATTGTTTTCTATTTGAACGATTTCAACGATCAAAAAATGCTTGAAAATGCTTTTTTTTTAGCAAAAACAGCACGTTTTGAGAATTCTGCTTTTTTAACGCGAAAAAACGGAAAAAACGACAAAATTTTTTATTATTCTTTTTTTATTAATATTGCTTCAGGAACGATTTCAACGACCAAAAAATGCTTGAAAATGCTTTTTTTTAAAACAGCACGTTTTGGGGGTTTTAATCTGCTTTTTTAACGCGTAAAACGGCAAAAACGACGAATTTTTATTATTCGTTTTATTTTTTTTCGTCTATTTAAACCGATTTAAACGAATTTCCCTTGAAAATGCTTATTTTAGCAAAACAGAAATTTTTTGGGAAATCAGCTTTTTTAACGCGTAAAGAAACAAAAACGACAAAATTTTTTATTATTCTTTTTTTATTAATATTCCCGGTCTTTTTGGGAACGATTTCAACAATCTAAAATGTTTAAAAAATGCAAGAAAAAACAGCACGTTTTGAGTTTTTAATCTGCTTTTTTAAACGCCAAAAAACAGCATAAAAACGACGAATTTTTTATTTTCGTTTTTTTTAAATATTGTTTATTTGAACGATTTCAATGTTTCAAAAGGGCGAAAATGTTTATTTTAGAAAAACAGCACGTTTTGATTTTTAATTTTGGTTTTAACGCGAAAAACAGCATAAAACACGAAATTTTTATTATTCTTTTTTATTAATATTGGGGGTCTATTTGAACGATTTCAACGATTTTAAAAATGCTTGAAAATGCTTATTTTAGAAAAAACAGCACGTTTTGAGTTTTGCTGCTTTTTAACGCGTAAAACAGCAAAAAAAAACGACGAATTTTTTTTAAATTCGTTTTTTTTTAAAATTTGTTTTTTTGAACGATTTCAACGATCTAAAAAAGCAAAAATGCTTTTTTTTTAGCAAAACAGCACTTTTTTGAGCTTTAATCTGCGTTTTAACGCGTAAAACAGCATAAAACGAAAATTTTTTTTTAATTCTTTTTTTAAATATTGTTTCTATTTGAAGGGTTTCAACGATCAAAAATGTTTTAAAAAATGCTTTTTTTTTAGCAAAACAGCACTTTTTAAAAGTTTTTATTCTGCTTTTTTAACGCGAAAAACAGCAAAAAAAACGACGAAATTTTTTTAAATTCTTTTTTTATTTTTTTTTTGCGTCTATTTGAAAAGGGGATTTCAAGGGGACCCAAAAAATGCTTGAAAATGCTTATTTTAGCAAAAAAGTTTTGGGGTTTAATCTGCGTTTTAACGCGTAATAAAACTTAAAAAACGACAATTTTTTAATTATTCGTTTTTTTTAAATTACTTTCTATTTGAATGATTTCAACGATCTAAAATGTTTAAAAAATGCTTATTTTGAAAACCCTTTTTGGGTTTTTAATCTGCTTTTTAACGCGTAAAAAAAACAAAAAAAACGACAAATTTTTTTATTATTCGTTTTTATTTTTTTGCGTCTTTTTTGGCGGTTTCAAGGGATCAAAAATTTGCTTAAAAAGGGCTTTTTTTAGAAAAAAAAACAGAAAGTTTTGAGTTTTTTAATCTGCTTTTTAACGCGTAAAACAGCATAAAAAAGGCGTTTTTTATTATTCGTTTTTTTTAAATATTGCTATTTGAATAAATTTCAACGATCAAAAATTTTTTTGGGAAAAATGCTTTTTTTTTAGAAAAACAGCCCCGTTTTAAAACCCCAACGTTTTTTTACCGGTAAAAAAAAAGCATAAAACGAGGGTTTTTATTATTGTTTTTTATTAATAGTTTATTTAAACCCCGATTTAAACGATCTAAAATGCTTGAAAATGCTTATTTTAGAAAAAAAGGCACTTTTTTGGGGTTTTAATCAGCGTTTTAACGCAAAAAACCCCAACCCCTCCGACGAAATTTTTTTATTCTTTTTTTAAATTTTTCTCTATTTTGAACGATTTCAACGATCAAAAAATGCTTGAAAATGCTTATTTTAGCAAACAGCACGTTTTGAGTTTTTGCCGGAACCGCAAAACAGCAAAAAAAACGACAAATTTTTATTATTCTTTTTTATTAAAAAACCCTTCTATTTGAAAATTTCCCGATCTAAAATGCTTAAAAAGTCCCTTTTTGGGCAAAACAGCACGTTTGAGCTTTAATCTGCGTTTTAACGCCCCAAAACACTAAAACGACGTTTTTTTTTTTTATTTTCTTTTTTTTTTAATTTATTGCTTCTTTTTTGAAAAGTTTTCCCCCGACCCTAAATTTGGAAAAAATGCTTTTTTTTCCCAAAACCCAGACTTTTTTGAGTTTTTATTCTGGGGTTTTAACGCGTAAAACAGCATAAAACGACAAAATTTTTTATTATTCTTTTTAAAGGCGCGTCTTTTTTGAACGATTTCAACGACCCTAGAATGCTTGAAAATGTTTTTTTTAAAAAAAAATAAAAAGTTTTAGTTTTTAAATTGCTTTTTTAACGCGAAAAAACAAAAAAACGACAAATTTTTATTATTTTTTTTATTTTTGCTTCTATTTAAACAATTTCAACGTTTAAAAAATCTTAAAAAGTTATTTTTTTAAACAGCACGTTTTGGGTTTTTAATCTGCGTTTTAACGCGTAAAACATCATAAAAGGGACAAAATTTTTTTATTATTTTTTTTTAAAAATATTTTAAATTTTGAACGATTTCAACATCTGAAATGCTTAAAAATGAAATTTTTAGCAAAACAGCACGTTTTGAGCTTTAATCTGCTTTTTTATCGCGTAAAACAGCAAAAAAAACGGGGGGAATTTTTTCTTTTTTTTAAAACCCTTTGCGTCAAAATTTAAAAGATTTCAAGGGACCCAAAAAATGCTTAAAAAATTTTTTATTTTAGCAAAACACCCTTTTTGGATTTTTAATAGCGTTTTAACGCGAAAAACCAACAAAAAAGGGCCAAAATTTTTTTATTATTCTTTTTTATTAATATTGCGTCTTTTTGGCGTTTCATTTTGATCAAAAAATCCCCGAAAATGCTTATTTTAGCAAAAACACTTTTTGTTTTTTCGGTTTTAAACCCCCGGAAAAACAGCAAAAAAAACGACAAAATTTTTTAATTATTCTTTTTTTATTTTTATTGCGTCTATTTGATCGTTTTTCCGACCCAAAAATGCTTGAAAATGCTTATTTTAGCAAAACAGCACGTTTTGAGCTTTTAATCTGGGTTTAACGCGTAAAAAAACATAAAAACGACAATTTTTTTATTATTCTTTTTTATTAATATTACCTATTTGAACGATTTCAACAACCCTAAAAAGCAAAAAATCTTTTTTTAAAAGGAAACAGAAAGTTTTGACCCTTTTTCCCCTGCTTTTTAACGGGGAAAAACCCAGCAAAAAAATGCCCAAATTTTTTTATTATTCGTTTTTATTAATATTTTTTTATTTGAACGATTTCAAGGGATCTAAAATGCTTAAAAAATGATTTTTTTTAACCAAAAAACCTTTTTGGGGTTTTTAATTCGTTTTTAACGCTAAACCGGGAAAAAAGGGACGAAATTTTTATTATTCTTTTTTTAATTAATATTGCGTCTATTTGAATGATTTCAACGATTTAAAATGCTTGAAAATGTTTTTTTTAAAGCAAAACGGAAATTTTTGAGTTTTAATCTGCTTTTTTAACGCGTAAAACAGCATAAAAACGACAAAATTTTTTATTATTCGTTTTTATTTTATTGCCTTTTTGAACGATTTCAACGATCTAAAATGTTGAAAATGTTTTATTTTAGCAAAACAGCACTTTCCCTAAAGCGTTAATCTGCTTTTTAACGGGGGAAAAACAGCAAAAAAACGACAAAATTTTTTAAATTATTCTTTTTTTATTAATATTGCGTCTATTTGAACGATTTCAACGTCTAAATTTTTTGAAAATGCTTTTTTTTAGCAAAACAGCACGTTTTAAAGGCTTTATTCGGCGTTTTAAGGAAAACAGCAAAAAAACGACGAAATTTTTATTATTCTTTTTTTTATTAATATTGCCTTTTTTGAACGATTTCAACGATCAAAAAATGCTTAAAAAATGCTTATTTTGAAAACAGATTTTGGGTTTTAAACCGCGTTTTAACGGGGGAAAACAGCAAAAAAATGAGGGAACCAATATTTGCTTCTATTTGAACATTCTAAATCTAAAATGCTGAAAATGCTTATTTTTGCAAAACAGCACGTTTTGAGCTTTAAGCTGCGTTTTAACGCGTAAAAACAAGCATAAAACTACGAATTTTTTATTATTCGTTTTTTATTAATATTGCTTCTATTTGAACGATTTCAACGATCTAAAATGCTTGAAAATGCTTATTTTAGCAAAACAGCACGTTTTGAGTTTTAATCTGCGTTTTAACGCGTAAAACAGCATAAAACGACAAATTTTTTATTATTCGTTTTTATTAATATTGCTTCTATTTGAACGATTTCAACGATCTAAAATGCCTGAAAATGCTTATTTTAGCAAAACAGCACGTTTTGAGTTTTATTCTGCGTTTTAACGCGTAAAACAAAAGGCTAAAACGACGAAATTTTTTATTATTCATTTTTTATTTTTATTGCGTCTTATTTGAACGATTTCAACGATCTAGAATGCTTGAAAATGCTTATTTTAGCAAAAACAGCGTTTTGAGCTTTAATCTGCGTTTAACGCGTAATACAGTATAAAACGACGAATTTTTATTATTCGTTTTTTATTAATATTGCTTCTATTTTGAATGATTTCAACGATCTAAAATGCTTGAAAATGCTTTCTTATTTTAGCAAAACAGCACGTTTTGAGCTTTAACTGCGCCTTTAACGCGTAAACAAGCATAAAAACGACGAATCTTTTATTATTCGTTTTTCATTATTATTGCGTCTATTTTGAACGATTTCAACGATCTAAAAAATGCTTGAAAATGCTTATTTTAGCAAAACAGCACGTTTGAGTTTTAATCTGCGTTTTAACGCGTAAAACAGCATAAAAACGACGAATTTTACGCACGTTTTTATTAATATTGCTTCTATTTGAACGATTTCAACGATCTAAAATGCTTGAAAATGCTTATTTTAGCAAAACAGCACGTTTTGAGCTTTTTCTGCGTTTTAACGCGTAAAACAGCATAAAAACGACGATTTTTTATTATTCTTTTTTATTAATATTGTTCTATTTGAACGTTTAAACGATCTAAATGCTTGAAAATGCTTATTTTAGCAAAAACAGCACGTTTTGAGTTTAATCTGCGTTTTTAACGCGTAAAACAGCATAAAACGACGAATTTTTATATTCGTTTTTTAATATTGCCATTTGGAACGATTTCAACGTCTAAAAAGTTTGAAAATGCTTATTTTGAAAAAAGATTTTTTGAGCTTTAACCCTGCGTTTTAACGCGTAAACAGCTTAAAAACGACGAATTTTTATTATTCGTTTTTTTTAAATTTTGCGTCTATTTGAACGATTTCAACGATCTAAAATGCTTGAAAATGCTTTTTTTAGCAAAACAGCACTTTTTGAGCTTTAATCTGCGTTTTAACGCGTAAAACAGCATAAAAACGACGAATTTTTTATTATTCGTTTTTATTAATATTGCTCTATTTAAAGATTTCAACGATCTAAAATGCTTGAAATGCTTATTTTAGCAAAACAGCACGTTTTGAGCTTTAATCGCGTTTTAACGCTAAACAGCTTAAAAAAAAAAGGTTTTTTTAAAAAAATTTTTTTTAAATTTTTTTGGGTTTTTTTAAAAAGAAAAAAGGAAAATTTTTTTTTTAAAAAATTTTTTTTTTAAAAAACCCCAAAAAAGCAAAAAAGGAAAAAAAAAAAAATTTTTTTTTTTTTTAAGGGTTTTTAAAAACAAAAAAAAAAAAAATTTTTTTTTTAAAAAAAAAATTTTTTTTTTTCCCCTTTTCCCAAAAAAAAAAAAAAAATTTTTTTTTTAAATTTTTTTTCCGAAAAAAAAAAAAAATTTTTTTTTTTTTTTTTTAAAAAATTTTTTTTTTGGTTTTAAAAAAAAAAAAAATTTTTTTCCCCCCTTTTTTTGGTTTTTTGGGAAACCCCCCCCAAAAAAAATTTTTTTTTAAAAAAAAAATTTTTTTTAAAAAAAAAAAGGCTTAAAAAGGTTTTTTTTTAAAAAATTTTTTAATTTTTTTTTTTTGGTTTTCCAAAAAAAAAAAAAAAAAATTTTTTTTAGGTTTTTTTTTGGTTTTTTTTTTTAAAAATTAAAAAAAAAAAAAATTTTTTTTAAAAATTTTTTTAAAAATTTTTTTTTGGGGTTTAAAAGAAAAAACCTTTTTTTTTTTTTAAAAAAACCCCTTTTTTTTTTTTTAAAAAAAAAAAAAAAAAAAAAAATTTTTTTTTTTTTTAAAAAATTTTTTTTAAAAAAAAAAAATTTTTAAAATTTTTTTTTTTTTTTTTGGGGATTTTTTTTTTAAAAAAAATTTTTTAAAAAAAAATTTTTTTCTTTTTTTTTTTTAAAAACCCAAAAAAAATTAAAATTTTTTTTTCCTTTTTTAAAAAACCCCTTTTTTTTGGGTTTTCCCCTTTAAAAAAAAAAAAAACCCTTTTTTTTTTTTTTTAAGGGAAAAGAAAAAAAAAAAAAAATTTTTTTTTTAAAAAATTTTTTTTTTTTTCCCCCCAAAAACCAAAAAAATTTTTTTTTTTAAAAATTTTTTTTTTTTTTTTTTTTTTTAAAAATTTTTCAAAAAAAAAAAAAAAATTTTTTTTTAAAAAATTTTTTTTTTTTTTAAAAAAAAAAAAAAAAATTTTTTTTTTTAAAAATTTTTTAAAAAATTGGTTTTTGGAAAAAAACCCAAAAAAAATTTTTTAAAAAATTTTCTTTTTTTTAAAAACCCTTTTGGTTTAACCAAAAAAAAAAAAAAAAATTTTTTTTTTTTAAAGTTTTTTTTTTTAAAAAAAAAAAAAAATTTTTTATTATTCGTTTTTATTAATATTTTTATTTGACGATTTCCGACTAAAATGCTTAAAAATGCTTATTTTAGCAAAAAGAGTTTTGAGCTTTAATCGCGTTTTAACGCGTAAAACAGCATAAAAACGACGAATTTTTATTATTCTTTTTTATTAATATTGCTTCATTTGAACGATTTCAACGATCTAAAATGCTTGAAAATGCTTATTTTAGCAAAACAGCACGTTTTGAGCTTTAATCAGCGTTTAACGCAAAACAGCATAAAAACGACAAAATTTTTTATTATTCGTTTTATTAATATTGCTCTATTTGAACGATTTCAACGATCTAAAATGCTGAAAATGCTTATTTTAGCAAAACAGCACGTTTTGAGCTTTAAGCTGCTTTTTAACGCGCAAAACAGCATAAAAACGACGAATTTTTTATTATTCGTTTTATTATATTCTTTATTTAAAACGATTTCAAACATCTAAAAATGCTTGAAAAATGCTTATTTTAGAAAACATCGTTTTGAGTTTTAACCGCGTTTTAACGCGAAAAACAGCTTTAAAACGACATTTTTTTATTATTCGTTTTTATTAATATTGCTTCTATTTGAACATTTCACACAAATGCTTGTTAAAATGCTTTTTTAGCAAAACGAACTTTTTTGAGCTTAATCTGCGTTTTAACGCGCAAAACAGCATAAAACGACATTTTTAAATATTCGTTTTTTTATTAATATTGCCATTTTGAACGATTTCAACGATCAAAAATGCTTGAAAATGCTTATTTTGAAAACAGCACGTTTTATTTAATCTGCGTTTTTAACGCGTAAACAATAAAAAGACGAATTTTATTATTCGTTTTTATTAAAAATTGCGTCTATTTGAAACGATTTCAACGATCTAAAATGCTTGAAAATGCTTTTATTTTTGCAAAACAGCATCGTTTTGCTTCTTTAAGCTGCGTTTTAACGCGTAAAACAGCAGCATAAAAAAACTACGAATTTTTTATTATTCGTTTTATTAATATTGCTTCTATTTGAAATCGATTTCAACGTGATCTTAAAATGCTTGAAAATGCTTTATTTTAGCAAAGCAGCACGTTTTGAGCTTTAATCTGCGTTTTAACGCGTGAAAACAGCATAAAAACGCCAAATTTTTATTATTCGTTTTATTAATATTATGCCTATTTGAACGATTTCAACGATCTAAAAATGCTTGAAAATGCTTTATTTTAGCAAAACAGCACGTTTTGAGTTTTTAAGCTGCGTTTTAACGCGTAAAAACAGCATAAAACGACGAATTTTATTATTCGTTTTTATTAATATTGCTTCTATTTGAACGATTTCAACGATCTTAAAAATGCTTGAAAAATGCTTATTTTAGCAAAACAGCACGTTTTGAGCTTTTAATCTGCGTTTTAACGCGCTAAAACAGCATAAAAAACGACGATTTTTATTATTCGTTTTATTAATATTGTTTTATTCGAACGATTTCAACGATCTAAAATGCTTGAAAATGCGTTTATTTTACAAAAACAGCACGTTTTGAGCTTTAATCTGCGTTTTGGCGTAAAACAGCATAAAAACGTGACGAATTTTTATTATTCGTTTTTATTAATATTGCAGGCTCATTTTGAAACGATTTCAACGATCTAAAATGCTTGAAAAATGCTTATTTTAGCAAAAACAGCATCGTTTTGAGCTTTTAACGCGTTTTAACGCGTAATACAGCATGTAAAACGACGAATTTTTATTATTCGTTTTTATTAATATTGCGTCTATTTGAACGGGATTTCAACGGATCTAAAATGCTTGAAAATGTTTATTTTAGCAAAAACAGCACGTTTTGAGTTTTTAATCTGCGTTTTAACGCGTAAACAGCATAAAACGACGAATTTTTATTATTCGTTTTATTAATATTGCTTCTATTTGAAACGATTTCAACGATCTAAAAATAAGCTTTGAAAATGCTTTTATTTTGTAGCAAAACAGCACGTTTTGAGTTTTATTCTGCGTTTTAACGCGTAAAACAGATAAAAACGACGAAATTCTTTATTATTCGTTTTTATTATTGTTTCTATTTGAACGATTTTAACGATCTAAAATGCTTGAAAATGCTTATTTTGCAAAACAGCACGTTTTGAGCTTGCTGCGTTTTAACGCGTAAACAGCATAAAACTACGAATTTTTTATTATTCGTTTTTATTAATATTGGTTTCTATTTGAACGGATTTCAACGATCTAAAAATGTTTGAAAATGCTCTATTTTAGCAAAATGGCGCACGTTTTGAGTTTTATTCTGCGTTTAACGCGTAAACAGCATAAAATGACGAATTTTTATTATTCGTTTTTATTAATATTGCTTCTATTTGAAACGATTTCAACGATCTAAAAAATGCTTGAAAATGATTATTTTAGCAAAACAGCACGTTTTGAGCTTTAATCTGCGTTTAACGCGTAAAAGCTGCATAAAAACGACGAAATTCTTTTATTATTCGTTTTTATTAATATTGCGTCTATTTGAAATGATTTCAACGATTTAAAAATGCTTGAAAAATGTGCTTATTTTAGCAAAACAGCACGTTTTGAGTTTTAACTATGTTTTAACGCGCAAAACAGCATAAAAAACGACGAAATTTTATTATTCGTTTTATTTTATTGCGTCTATTTGAACGATTTCAACGATCTAAAATGCTTGAAAATGCTTATTTTAGCAAACAGCACGTTCTGAGCGTTAATCGTGCTCTTTAACGCGTAAACAGCATAAAAACGACGAATTTTTTATTACCTGCTTCCTTTTATTAATATTGCTTCTATTTGAACGATTTCAACGATCTAAAAATGCTTGAAAATGCTTATTTTAGCAAAAACAGCACGTTTTGAGCTTTATTCTGCGTTTTAACGCGTAAAACAGCATGTAAAACGACGAAATTTTTATGATTCGTTTTTATTACTATTGCGTCTATTTTGAACGATTTCAACGATCTAAAATGCTTGAAAATGCTTATTTTAGCAAACAGCACGTTTTTGAGCTTTTAATCTGCGTTTTAACGCGTGAAACAGCATAAAAATGACGTAAATTTTTATTATTCGTTTTTTATTAATATTGCTTCTATTTGAACGATTTCAACGATCAAAAATGCTTGAAAATGCTTATTTTAGCAAAACAGCTGTTTTGAGTTTTAATCTGCGTTTTAACGCGTAAAAACAGCATAAAACGACGAAATTTTTTTATTATTCGTTTTATTAATATTGCGTCTATTTGAACGTGATTTCAACGCATATAAAAATGCTTTGAAAATGCTTATTTTAGCAAAACAGCACACGTTTTGTGCTTTATTCTGCGTTTTAACGCGTAAAAACAGCATAAAAACGACGAAATTTTTATTATTCATTTTTGTATTTTTATTGCGTCTATTTGAACGATTTCACCGATCTAGAATGCTTGAAAAATGCTTATTTTAGCAAAACAGCAACGTTTTGAGCTTTAATCTGCGTTTTAACGCGTAAAACAGCATAAAAACGACGAAATTTTTATTATTCGTTTTTATTAATATTGCGTCTATTTGAACGATTTCAACGATCTAAAAATGCTTGAAAAATGCTTATTTGTATAAAACAGCATCGTTTTGAGGCTTTAACGTTTTAACGCGTAAAACAGCATAAAAAACGACGAATTTTTTATTATTCGTTTTTATTAATATTGCTTCTATTTGAACGATTTCAACGATCTAAAAATGCTTGAAATGTTTTATTTTAGCAAAACAGCACGTTTTGAGCTTTTAATCTGCGTTTAACGCGTAAAACAGCATAAAACGACGAATTTTTTTGCATTATTCGTTTTTATTAATATTGCTTCTATTTGAACGATTTCAAACGATCTAAAAATGCTTGAAAAATGCTTATTTTAGCAAACAGCACGTTTTGAGCTTTAATCTGCGTTTTAACGCGCAAAATGCGCATAAAAATGACGATTTTTTATTATTCGCGTTTTATTAATATTGCTTCTATTCTGAAATCACCGATTTCAACGATCTAAAATGTTTGAAAATGCTTATTTTAGCAAAACAGCACGTTTTGTTTTAATCTGCGTTTTAACGCGTAAAACAGTATAAAACGACGAATTTTTATTATTCGTTTTTATTATTATTATTGCGTCTATTTGAACGATTTCAACGATCTAAAATGTTTGAAAATGCTTTTATTTTAGCAAAACAGCACGTTTTGAGCTTTAATCTGCGTTTTAACGCGTGGATACAGCATAAAAACGACGAATTTTTTATTATTCGTTTTTATTAATATTGCGTCTATTTTGAACGATTTCAACGATCTAAAAATGCTTGAAAATGCTTATTTTAGCAAAACAGCACGTCTTGAGCTTTAATCTGCTTTTAACGCGTAAAACAGCATAAAACGTGACGAATTTTTATTATTCGTTTTTATTATTGCGTCTATTTGAACGTGATTTCAACGTGATTCAAAATGCTTCTTGAAAATGTTATTTTAGCAAAACAGCACGTTTTGAGCTTTAATCTGCGTTTTAACGCGTAAAACAGCATAAAAACGAATGAATTTTTTATTATTCGTTTTTTTATTAATATTGCTTCTATTTGGTTCATTTCCCCAACGATCTAAAATGCTTGAAAAATGCTTATTTTGTGCTAAAACAGCACGTTTTGAGCTTTATTCTGCGGGGTTTTAACGCGTAAAAACAGGATAAAAACGACGAAATTTATTATTCGTTTTTATTAATACGCGCCTATTTTGAACGATTTCAACGATCTTTAAAATGCCAAAAAATGCTTATTTTAGCAAAACAGCACGTTTTGAGATTTAATCTGCGTTTAACGCGCGTAAACAGCATAAAATGACGAATTTTCTATTATTCGTTTTTATTAATATTGCTTCTATTTAAACGATTTCAACGATCAAAATGCTTGAAAATGCTTTTATTTTTAGCAAAAACAGCACGTTTTGAGCTTTCTAATCTGCGTTTTAACGCGTGCAAAACAGCATAAAACACTTGAAATGTTTATTATTCGTTTTATTAATATTGCTTCTATTTGAACGGATTTCAACGCATCTTAAATGTTTTGAAAATGCTTATTTTAGCAAAATGTGCTAATGTTTTGAGCCTTTAATCTGCGTTTAAGTGTAAAACAGCATAAAAACGACGAAATTTTTATTATTCGTTTTTATTAATATTGCGTCTATTTGAAATCGATTTCAACGATCTTAAAAATGCTTTGAAAATACTTATTTTAGCAAAACAGCACGTTTTGAGTTTTAATCTGCGTTTCGCTTCTTTAACGCGTAAAAAAAATAAAAACGACGAATTTTTTATTATTCGTTTTTATTAATATTGCGTCTATTTGAACGAGGATTTCAACGATCTAAAATGCTTGAAAAATGCTTATTTTAGCAAAACAGCACGTTTTGATTTTTAATCTGCGTTTTAACGCGAAAACAGCAAAAAAACGACGAATTTTTTTATTTTTCGTTTTTATTAATATTGCGCATTTAAACGATTTCAACGATAAAAAATGTTTTGGCTTTTTTAGCAAAACAGCACGTTTTATTTTTAATCTGCGTTTTAACGCGTAAAAAGCATAAAAACGACAAATTTTTTTTTATTATTCTTTTTTAAAAATTTGCTTCTATTTGCGATTTCAACGATCAAAAAAAATGTTTAAAAAATGAAAAGCAAAACAGCACTTTTTGGGCTTTAATCTGCCGCGAAAACAGCATCGCAAAATTTTTATTATTCGTTTTTTTTAAATTTGCCCATTTGAACGATTTCAACGATCTAAAATGCTTGAAAATGCTTATTTTGGCAAAACAGAGTTTTGAGTTTTAATCTGCGTTTTAAGGTAAAAAGCATAAAAACACAATTTTTTATTATTTTTTTTTAATAATATTCCTATTTAACGATTTCAACGATCTTGTTGAAAATGCTTATTTTAAAGAAAAAGAAGTTTTGATTTTTAATCTGCGTTTTAACGGTAAAAACAGCATAAAACGAAAAAAATTTTTATTATTCGTTTTTTTTAAATATTGCTTCTATTTGAACGATTTCAACGATCGCTTGAAAATGCTTATTTTGAAAACAGACGGAGCTTTAACGCTTTTTAACGCGAAAAAACAGCATAAAACGACGAATTTTTTTTATTGTTTTTATTTATATTGCGTCTATTTAAAACATTTCCGAATAAAATGTTTGAAATGTTTTTTTAAGCAAAAAGCACTTTTTGAGCAACAGCATTTTGCAAAGCGCATAAAACGACAAATTTTTATTATTCGTTTTTTAATATTGCGTCGAACGATTTAAAAACTAAAATGCTTAAAAAAACCCCATTTTAGAAAACAGCACGTTTTGAGATTAATCTGCGTTTTAACGTTTCCAAAACAGCAAAAAAACGACGATTTTTATTATTCTTTTTTATTAAATTGCTTCTATTTTGAACGAAATACTTAA
>NW_027046521.1:0-23999 GCF_025399875.1 Dalotia coriaria | reverse complement strand
GCATTTAACGTTTAAAAAGTTAAAATGTTTTTTTTTTAAAAAAAAGTTTTGAGTTTTAATCTGCGTTTTAACGCGTAAAACAGATAAAACGACGAAATTTTTTTTTTTTTTTTAAATATTTCTTTTAAAAGATTTAAAAGTTTAAAAGCTTAAAAATGATTATTTTAGCAAAAAGCACGTTTTGATTTTTTAATCTGGTTTAACCAAAAAAACAAAAAACGACAAAATTTTTATTACGTTTTTATTAATATTGCTCATTTGAACGATTTCAACGATCAAAATGCTTAAAAATGTTATTTTAGAAAAAAGCACGTTTTGAGTTTTAATCGCGTTTTAACGCGAAAAAAAAAACGACGAATTTTTTTTATTCGTTTTTTTAAATATTCCCTTTTTTTAAAAATTTAAAAAAAATTTAAAAAATTTTTTAAAAAACATTTTGGTTTAATTCTTTTTAAGCGTAAAAACAGCAAAAAACAAAAATTTTTTATTTTTTTTTTTAAATTTTTTTTTTTCACCCAAAATTTAAAAAATGATTTTTTTGGAAAAACAGCACGTTTGGGTTTTAATCTGCGTTTTAACGCGTAAAAACCCAAAAAAACAGAATTTTTTTTATTTTTTTTAAAATTTTTGTTTTTTGAACGATTTCAAAAAAAAAATTTGAAAAGCTTTTTTAGCAAAACCCCGTTTTATTTTTAACGTTTTTAACGCGAAAAAAAAAAAGGGAAAATTTTTTTTTTTTTTTAAAATTTTGCTTATTTAAAATTTCAAAACCTTTTTTTTTAACCCCTTTTTTTTAATTTTTTTTAAAAAATTTTTTTTATTTTTTATTAAAAAAATTTTTTTGAAATTTAAACAAAGTTTAAAAATGCTTTTTTTAAAGCAAAAAGCATTTTATTTTAATTGTTTTTTTGGGTTTAAAACACAAAAAGGTTTTTTTTATTTTTTTTTTAAAAGCACTTTTGAGTTTAAGGGTTAAAAAATTTTTTAAAAAATTTAAGAAAAAAATTTTTTTTGGTTTTTAATTGCTTTTAAAAAAACGATAAAACACAAAATTTTTAATTTTTTAAAAGCTCTTTTGAAGTTTAACGTTAAAAAAGCTTAAAAGTTTATTTTAAAAAAAACCCTTTTATTTTAGTTTTTAAAAAACGAAAAAACGTTTTTTAATTTTTTTTAAATATTTTTTTGGCCCCGGGATTTAAAGTTAAAAATGCTTGAAAAGTTTTAAGCAAAAAGACTTTTTAAAATTTTTAAATTTGGGTTTTTTAAGGTAAAACGATAAAAGGAAATTTTTTTACCCTTTTTTATTTATTCGCTTTTAACGTTTAAACGACAAAATTTTTAAAATTTTTTTTACAAACAGACTTTTATTTAAACGATCAAAAAAGCTAAAAAGAAATTTTTAACGTTTTTTTTAATTTGCTTTTTTAACGTTTAACGTTTTAAAAAAAAAAATTTTTTTTTCCCAAAAAATTTTATTTTAAATTGGTTTTAACTTAAAAAGCTAAAAAGAAAATTTTAACGTTTTTTTATGCGTTTTTAACGTTTAACCCTTAAAAGCAAAAATTTTTTTTAAAAAAGCCTTTTGATTTAACTTTTTTAACGAAAAACAAAAAACAGATTTTTTTTTATTCTTTTTTATTAAAGCTTAAAAATTTAACGTTAAAAATGCTTTTTTATTTTTTTAAAAAAATTTTTTGATTTTAAATTTTTTTAAAGCAAAACAGAAAAAAGAGTTTTTTTTTTTCTTTTTTATTAAATTTTTTTTTAAAAAACGATTTAAATCTTTTAAAAATTTTTTTTTTTTTGAAAAACCACGTTTTATTTAATTGCTTTTAAGCAAAACAGCATAAAAGGAAAATTTTTTATTCTTTTTATTAAAGCGTTTTTTAAATTTAAATTAAAATGCTTAAATAAATTTTTTTAGCAAAACAATTTTTTTAGAACGCTTTTAAAAACCAAAAAACGCTAAAACGCGAACCCAAAACGTTTTAAATATTTTTTTTTTTAAATTTTCCATTTAAAAGTTAAATTTTATTTTAAAAAAGATTTTAGAACGCGTTTTAAGCCCCCTAAAAGAAAAATTTTTTTTATTCGTTTTTTTTAATTTTTCTATTTGAACGATTTAACGATCTAAAATGCTTGAAAATGTTATTTTAAAAAAGCAGTTTTTTTTTTTTTAAAGAAAAAAAAAAAAAATTTTTTTTTTTTTTTTAATATTCTCTATTTGAACGATTTCAACGATCTAAAATGCTTGAAAATGTTATTTTAGCAAAACAGCACGTTTTGGTTTAATCTGCTTTTTAACCGTAAAACGCAAAAAAACAAAAAAAATTTTTATTATTCTTTTTTATTAATTTTGGGTCTATTTGAACGATTTCACGATCAAAAAATGCTTAAAAATGTTATTTTGCAAAACAGCACGTTTTGAGTTTTAATCTGCGTTTTAACGCGTAAAACAGAAAAAAAAAGACGAATTTTTATTATTCTTTTTTTTAAAATTTTCATTTGAACGTTTTCAACGATCCAAAATTTAAAATTTTTTTAAAAAAACCCCTTTGTTTTAATTTTTTTTAAAAAAAAAAAAAAAAATTTTTTTTTTTTTCCCTTATTTTTTAAACAAAAAAAATTTAAAAGAAAAAGAAACCCCTTTTGGTTTAATCTGCTTTTTAACGCGAAAACGATAAAAGGGACAATTTTTTTATTTTTTTTTTTATTTTTTTCATTTAACTTTTTTAAATTTAAAATTTTTTTAAAAATTTTTTTTTTTAAAAGAAAACAGCTTTTTACTTTTTTTTTTTTTAAGCAAAAAGATAAAAACGCAAATTTTTAAATTTTTCTTTTTTAAAAAACGCCTTTTTAAAAGTTTCAATTTAAAAAAGCAAAAAAAGTTTAAGAAAAAAGATTTTTATTTAATTGCTTTTAACCGTAAAACGAAAAAAAGAAATTTTTATTTTGAAAAATTTTTTTTAAAGTTTTAACGCCAAAAAGTTAAAAGCTTTTAAAACGACTTTTTGATTTAATTCGTTTTAAAAAACCATAAAAGGGAAATTTTTTTTTTTTTTAAAATTTTGCTTTATTTGAAACAACGTAAAATTAAAAAATGCTTTTTTAGCAAAACAGCAGGTTTTTTTAATTCGTTTTAAAAAAAGCATAAAAACGAAAATTTTTTAAAATTGTTTTATTATTTTGGCAGAACGTTTTTTTTTTAAAATTTTTAATTAAGCAAAAAAAGACGTTTTATTTTTTTTAATAGTTTTAAGGGTAAAACACAAAAAACAAATTTTATTTTCGAAATTTGCTTTATTTGCGTTTAACGCTAAAAAAAAAAAGTTTTTTAAAAACCGTTTTATTTTAATTGTTTTAATTTAAAAAGATAAAACGACAATTTTTTTTATTTTTTTTTAAAACCCTTTTAAACTTTTTAACGTTAAAAAAGTTTAAAAAGCTTAAGAAAAAAAGTTTTATTTAATTGCGTTTTAAGGTAAAACACAAAAAAAGGAAATTTTTATTTTGAAAAAAATTTGCGTTTTTAACGTTTAACACTAAAAATGTTTTTTAAATATTTTTTAAAAAACCCCTTTTATTTTTAACGGTTTTAACGCAAAAAGCTAAAAGTTTTTTTTTTACTTTTTTATTTATTTCTTTTAACTTTAACACAAAAAATGCAAAAAATTTTTTTTTTAAAAACGCCTTTTGATTTAACGTTTTAAGCAAAAAAGCTAAAAAGCAAATTTTTACTTTTTATTTTATTGCGTTAAAAAACGTTTTAACGACAAAATTTAAAAATTTTTTTTTTAAAAAAGCCTTTTGACTTTAACGGTTTTAAAGTAAAAAGAAAAAAGCAACAACGTTTTATTAATTTGCTTTAGCGTTTAACGTTTAAAAAGTTAAAAATTTTTATTTTAAAAAAAGCCTTTTGATTTTTCCGTTTTAAAGTAAAAAAATCAAAACAAAAAATTTTTATTTTTTTTTAATAGCTTATTTAAACGATTTAACGTTAAAATGCAAAAAATGTTTTTTTTTTAAAAACGACTTTTTTTTTAAAAGGGTTTTTTGAGAAAACAGCAAAAAAAATTTTTATTTTCTTTTTTTAAAAAAAGTTTAAAACGATTTCAACGTTAAAAAATGTTTTAAAAGTTTAGCAAAACAAGTTTTAGAATTGGTTTTAACGCGTAAAAACCGAAAAACGACAAAAAAAATTTTTTTTTTAAATTTCTTTTTAAATTCTTTTAAAAAAGTTTAAAATAATTTTGAAAAAATTTTAGCAACGCTTTTTAAACCAAAAAACGCTAAAACGAGTTTTTATTATTCGTTTTTATTAATATTGTTTCTATTTAAACGTTTTTAACGACCCAAAAAATGCTTTAAAAATGCTTATTTTCGCAAAACAGCACGTTTTGAGTTTTTAATCTGCTTTTTAACGCGTAAAAAGCAAAAAACGACGAATTTTTTTTTTTTCGTTTTTATTAATATTGTTTCTTTTTTGAACGATTTCAACGATCCAAAATGCTTGAAAATGCTTTTTTTAGAAAAACAGCACGTTTTAAAGTTTTAATCTGCGTTTTAACGGGGAAAAAACGCAAAAAAACGACAAAATTTTTTATTATTTTTTTTTTAAATATTGCGTCTATTTGAACGTGATTTAAAAGATCAAAAAATGCTTAAAAAATGATTATTTTAGAAAAACAGCACTTTTGTTTTTTAAACCCGCTTTTTCGCGTAAAAAAAAGCAAAAAAACGACAAATTTTTTTATTATTCTTTTTTAAATTAAATTTTGTTTCTATTTGAACGATTTCAACGATCTAAAATGCTTGAAAATGCTTATTTTAGCAAAACAGCACGTTTTGAGTTTTTAATCTGCTTTTTCGCGAAAAACAGCAAAAAAAACGACAAAATTTTTTATTATTCGTTTTTTATTAATATTGCGTCTATTTGAACGATTTCAACGATCAAAAAATGTTTTGAAAATGATTTTTTTAAAAGAAAAAACAGCACGTTTTGGCTTTAATCTGCTTTTTAACGCGTAAAAAAAGCTTTAAAAACGACGAATTTTTTAAATTTATTCGTTTTTATTAATATTGTTTTATTTAAAAAGATTTCGACGATCAAAAAATGCTTGAAAATGTTTTTTTTAAAAGAAAAACAGCACGTTTTGAGCTTTTAATCTGCTTTTTCCCCCCGCGTAAAACAGCAAAAAAAAACGACGAAATTTTTTTATTATTCGTTTTTATTAATATTGCGTCTTTTTTTGAACGATTTTAACGATCTAAAATGTTTGGAAAATGTTTTTTCCCCAGCAAAACAGCACGTTTTAAAGCTTTAATCTGCTTTTTTAACGCGTAAAACAGCAAAAAAAAGGGACGAAATTTTTATTTTTCCCGTTTTTATTAATATTGCGTCTTTTTGGGAACGATTTCAAGGGATCAAAAAATGCTTGCAAATGATTATTTTTAGCAAAACAGCACGTTTTTGGGGTTTTTAATTTTGCGTTTTAACGCGAAAAAACAAAAAAAAAACGACGAATTTTTTTTATTTTTCCCGTTTTCTTTTAAATTTACTTCTATTTGAACGATTTCAACGATTTTAAAATGCTTAAAAAATGCTTATTTTAGAAAAAACAGACGTTTTGAGTTTTAATCTGCGTTTTAACGCGTAAAACAGCATGTAAAACGACGAAATTTCTTTTTATTATTCGTTTTGCCAATATTTGCGTCTATTTCCGAACGTGATTTCAACGATCTAAAATGCTTCGAAAATGATTATTTTAGCAAAACAGCACGTGTTTATTTTAACGCGCTTTACGTAAACAGCATAAAACGATGAATTTTCGCTTATTCGTTTTTTATTAATATTGTTTCTATTTGAATGATTTCAACGATCTAAAATGCTTGAAAATGCTTATTTCCAGCAAACAGCACGTTTTAATCTGCGTTTAACGCGTAAAAACAGCATCAAAACGACGTGAAATTTTATTATTCGTTTTTATTAATATTGCGTCTATTTTGAACGATTTCAACGCATCTAAAATGCTGAATGATTATTTTAGCAAAAAACAGCACGTTTTTGCTTAATCGCGTTTTAACGAGTAAAACGCATAAAAAACGACGAATCTCTTTTTATTATTCGTTTTATTAATAATATTGCTTCTCTATTTAACGATTTCAACGATCTGCGCCGAAAATGCTTTATTTTAAAGCAAAACAGCACGTTTGGCTTTAATCTGCGTTTTAACGCGTAAACCGCATAAAACGACAAAAATTTTTATTATTATTCGTTTTTGCCAATATTGCGTCTATTTGAACGTGATTTCTACGATCTAAAAAATGCTGAAAATGATTGGTTTTGTGCCAAAACAGCACGTTTTTTGTTTTAATCTGCGTTTAACGCGTAAACAGCATAAAAAACGATCAATTTTTTATTATTCGTTTTTATTAATATTGCTCTTATTTGAACGATTTCAACGATTCAAAATGCTTCTTCTGAAAATGTTTATTTTAGCAAACAGCACGTTTTGAGTTTCTTTTAATCTGCGTTTTAACGCGTAAACAAGCAAACGACGAAATTTTATTATTTGTTTTTATTAATATTGCGTCTTATTTGAACGATTTCAACGATTCAAAATGCTTGAAATGATTGCTTTAGCAGCCAGCACGTTTTGCTTTTAATCTGTGCTTTAACGCAAACAGCATAAAACGACAAATTTTGGCTACCGTTTTTGCTACTATTGCTTCTATTTTGAACGATTTCAACGCGATCTAAAATGCTTGAAAATGCTTATTTTAGCAAAACAGCAATGTTTTGAGCTTTAATCTGCGTTTTAACGCGTAAACAGCATAAAAACGACGCAAAATTTTATTATTCCTCGCTTTATTAATATTGCGTCTATTTGAACGTGATTTCAACGACCAAAATGCTTGAAAATGATTATTTTAGCAAACAGCACGTTTTGAGCTTTAATCTGCGTTTTAACGCGCAAAACAGCATAAAACGACGAATTTTTGCCATTCGTTTTTAATAATAATATTGCCGCATTTGAAATTCATTTCAACGATCCGTAAAATGCTTCTGAAAATGCTTATTTTCGCAAAAACAGCACGTTTTGAGCTTTTAATCTGCGTTTTTACCGCGTAAACAGCATAAAAACTCAATTTTAAATTTTTTATTATTCGCTTATTACGTTTCTATTAACGATTTCAACGATCCAAAAATGCTTGAAAATGCCATATTTTAGCAAAACAGCACGTTTAGCTAAACGCGTAAAACAGCATAAAAATTACGAAATTTTTATTATTTGTTTTTATTAATACGTTGCGTCTATTTGAACGATTTCAACGATCTAAAATGCTTTTGAAAATGATTATTTTGGCAAAACAGCAATGTTTTGTGCTTTTAAATTCGCGTTTAACGCGTAAAACAGCATAAAAAACGACGAATTCCTTTTATTACCGTTTTTTATTAATATTGCTTCTCTATTTGAACGATTCCTAAATTCACCCAAAATGCTTGAAAATGTTTATTTTAAAGTAAAAACAGCACGCTGGCTTTAACTGCGTTTAACGCGTAAAACAGTTAATAAAAACGACGAAATTTTTAGTTATTCGTTTTACAATACGCGTCTATTTTAAACGCGATTTCAACGATCTAAAAATGTTTTTGAAAATGATTATTTTAGCAAACGGGCACGTTTTGAGCTTAATCTGCGTTTTAACGCGTAAACAGCATAAAAAAACGACGAATATTTTGCCATGCCTGTTTTTATTAATATTTCTGCTTCTGGCCTTGAAAGCATCGCACGATCTAAAATGCTTGAAAAATGCTTATTTTGTGCCAAAAACAGCACGTGTTTTGAGCTTTTACCCGCGTTTTAACGCGTAAACAGCATAAAACACGAAATTTTTATTATTCGTTTTATTAATATTGCGTCTATCTAAAACCGCGTCTGATTTTAACGATCTAAAATGCTTGAAAATGCTTATTCCCAGTTAAAAACAGCAATGTTTGAGCTTTAATTGCGCGTTTTTAACGCGTAAACAGCATAAAACACGTTATTCGTTTATTAATATTGCGTCTATTTGAACGATTTCAACGATCTAAAATGCTTTGCAAATGATGGTTTTAAAGCAAAACAGCACGCCGGAGTTTTAATCTGCGTTTTAACGCGTAAAACACCACAAAAACGACGAATTTTTTATTATTCGTTTCTATTAATATTACTTCTATTTTGAACGATTTCAACGATTCAAAATGCTTGAAAATGCTTATTTTAGCAAACAGCATCAGTTGGCTTTAATCTGCGCGTTTTAACGCGTAAAAGAAAGCATAAAAACGACGAAATTTTTATTATTAATTTTTATTAATATTGCGTCTATTTGAACGATTTCAACGATCTAAAAATGCTGAAAAATGATTATTTTAGCAAAATGTTAATGTTTTGAGCTTTAATCGCGTTTTAACGCAAAACAGCATGTAAAAAACGCCAATAATTTTTGGTTATTCGTTTTTTATTAATAATATTGCGTCTATTTGAACGATTTCAACGATCTAAAATGCTTGGAAAATGCTTATTTTAGCAAAACAGCACGTTTTGAGCTTAATCTGCGTTTTTAAGGCGTAAAAACAGCATAAAAACGACGAAATTTTATTATTCGTTTTTATTATTGCATCTATTTGAACGATTTCAACGATCTAAAATGCTGGAAAATGATTATTTTAGCAAAACAGTCGTTTTGAGTTTAATCTGCGTTTTAACGCGTAAAACGTTACAAAAAACGACGAATTTTTATTATTCGTTTTTTATTAATACAGTTTCATTTGAACGGTTTCAACGCGATCTAAAAATGCTTGAAAATGCTTATTTTGAGCAAAACAGCACGTTTTCAGCTTTAATCTTCGTTTTAACGCGTAAAACAAGCATAAAAACGACGAAATTCTTATTATTCGCTTTTATTAATGGCTGCGCTCATTTGAACGATTTCAACGATCTAAAATGCTTGAAAATTATTTTATGCCAGCACGTTTTGAGCTTAATCTGCGTTTTAACGCGTAAAACAGCATAAAAACGACGAATTTTTTATTATTCGTTCTTCTTATTACTACGTTTCTATCGAACGATTTCAACGATCTAAAAATGCTTGAAAATGCTTATTTTAGCAAAAACTAATGCTTTTGAGTTTTAACGTTTATCGCAAAAACAGTATGTTCTTACTTTGTACTTTATTATTCGTTTTTATTAATATTGCGTTCATTTTGAATGATTTCAACGATCTAAAATGCTTGAAAATACTTATTTTAGCAAACAGCACGTTTTGTTTAACGCGTTTAACGCGTAAACAGCATAAAACGATTAAATTTTTATTATTCGTTTTATTAATACGTTTTATTTGAAACGATTTCAACGATCTTAAAATGCTGAAAATGCTTATTTTAGCAAAACAGCACGTTTTTGAGTTTTAATCTGCGTTTTAACGCGTAAAACAGCATAAAAACGACGAAATTTTTATTATTTGTTTTTATTTATATTGCGTCTATTTCGGAACGATTTCAACGATCTAATATGCTTGAAAATGATTATTTCCAGCAAAACAGCGCGTTTTTGAGCTTTAATCTGCGTTTTAACGCGTAAACAGCATAAAAACGACGAATTTTTATTATTCGTTTTACGTTCCGCCCCGCACCATCCGCGCTATTTTAGCAAAAACAGCACGTTTTACTTTAATCTGCGTTTTAACGCAAAACAGCGCTGTAAAAACGACGAAATTTTTTATTATTATTCGTTTTATTACTATTGCGTCTATTTGAAACGATTTCAACGATCTAAAATGCTTGAAAATGCTTATTTTAGCAAAAATGTTAATGTTTTATTTTAATCTGCGTTTTAACGCGTAAAACAGCATAAAAACGATGCAGCTCTGCTTATTCGTTTTATTAATATTGCGTCTGGTTTGAACGATTTCAACGATCTAAAATGCTTGAAAAATGATTATTTTAGCAAAACGTTTGAGCTTAATCTGCGTTTTAACGCAAACAGCATAAAAACGACGAATTTTATTATTCGTTTTTATTAATATTGCTTCTATTTGAACGATTTCAACGATCTAAAATGCTTGAAAATGCGCATTTTAGCAAAACAGCACGTTTTTGAGCTTTTAATCTGCGTTTTAACGCGTAAACAACATAAAACACGAAATTTTATTATTCGTTTTTGCCAATATTGCGTCTATTTGAACGATTTCACCATTCAAAATGCTTGAAAATGATGTTATTTTAGCAAAACAGCACGTTTTGAGTTTTTTAATCTGCGTTTTAACGCGTAAAATGCTATTAAAACGACGGAATTTTTATTATTCGTTTTTATTAATATTGCTTCTATTTGGAACGATTTCAACGATCTAAAAATGCTTGTTACCGCTTTTATTTTAGCAAAATGCAGCACGTTTTGATTTTAATCTGCGTTTTAACGCTAAAACAGCATAAAACGACGAAATTTTTTATTATTCGTTTTATTAATATTGCGTCTACTTGAAACGATTTCAACGATCTAAATGCTTGAAAATGATTGTTTAGCAAACAGCACGGCTTTTACTATGCGCGTTTGGCGTAAAACAGCATAAAAACGACGAATTTTATTATTCGTTTTTACTAATATTGCTTCCATTTCCTGAACGATTTCAACGATCTAAAATGTTTGAAAATGCTTATTTTAGCAAAACAGCACGTTTTGAGTTTAATCTGCGTTTTAACGCGTAAAGACATGTAAAAACGACGAAATTTTTATTATTCGTTTTTAATTAATATTGCGTCTATTTCCACCGACAAACGATTCAAAATGCTTCGGAAATGATTATTTTGGCAAAAAACAATGTTAACGTTTTGAGCTTTAATCTGCGTTTTAACGCGTAAAACAGCATAAAAAACGACGAATTTTTATTATTCGTTTCTTATTACTGCTGTTTCTCTATTTGAACGATTTCAACGATCTAAAATGCTTCTGAAAATGCTTATTTTGTGCTAAAACAGCACGTTTTGAGCTTTTAATCTGCGCCAACGCGCAAAACAGCATAAAAACGACGAAATTTTATTATTCGCTTTTATTAATATTAGTGTCTATTTAAACGATTTCAACGATCTGTACCGCTTGAAAATGATTATTTTAAAGCAAAACAGCACGTTTTGAGCTTTTAATCTGCGTTTTAACGCGCAAAAACAGCATAAAACGACGAATTTTTATTATTCGTTTTATTAATATTGTTTCTATTTGAACGATTTCAACGATCTAAAAATGCTTGCAGTGCTTTATTATTTTAAAGCGTGCCGCAATGCTTGAGTTTTAATCTGGCAAGCACGCGTAAAACAGCATAAAACGACGCAAAATTTTTATTATTTGCTTTTTATTTATGCCAGCCTATTTGAACGATTTCAACGATCTAATATGCTTGAAAATGATTATTTTGTGCTAAAAACAGTATCGTTTGAGCTTGACCCGCGTTTTGGCGCGTAAACAGCATAAAAAACGACGAATTTTTATTGTTCGTTTTTTATTAATATTGCTTCTATTTGAATGATTTCAACGATCAAAATGCTTGAAAATGCTTATTATTTTAGCAAAACAGCACGTTTTAATCTGCGTTTCTGCGTAAAACAGTACAAAACGACGAAATTTTTTGCCATTCGTTTTTATTAATATTGCGTCGGCTCGGAACGATTTCCAACGATCTAAAATGCTTGAAAATGATTATTTTAGCAAAACAGTTAATGTTTTTGAAAACCGCGTTTAACGCGTAAACAGCATAAAAAACGACGAAATTTTTATTTGTCGTTTTATTAATATTGCTTCTATTTGAACGATTTCAAAATCATCTAAAATGTGTTTGAAAATGCCTATTTTAGCAAAAATGCCACGTTTTGAGCTTTAATCTGCGCTTCACCGCAAACAGCTTAAAAAACGACGAAATTTTTATTATTCGTTTTGCCGTAATATTGCGTCTATTTGGAACGATTTCAACGCGATCTAAAATGCTGGAAAATGGATTATTTTAGCGAAACAGCACGTTTTGAGTTTGCTCGCGTTTAACGCAAAACAGCATAAAAACGACGAATTTTTTATTATTCGTTTTTATTGGGTTATTGCTTCTATTTGAACGATTTCAACGATCAAAAATGCTTTGCACGATCATTTGGAAGCAAAACAGCACGTTTTTGAGTTTAATCTGCGTTTTAACGCGTAAAACAGCATAAAACAACGAATTTTTTATTATTCGTTTTATTAATATTGCTTCATTTGAACGATTTCAACCGACTGCTTGAAAATGCTTATTTTAGCAAAATTGTTAACGTTTTGAGTTTTAATCTGCGTTTTAACGCATAAAACAGCATAAAAAACGACGAAATTTTTATTATTCGTTTTTATTAATATTGGGTCTATTTGAACGGGATTTCAACGATCTAAAATGTTGAAAATGATTATTTTAGCAAAACAGCACGTTTTGAGCTTTAATCTACGTTTTACCCGCAAAACAGCATAAAACGACGAAATTTTATTATTCGTTTTTATTAATATTGCGTCTATTTGAACGTGATTTCAACGATCAAATGCTTGAAAATGATTATTTTAAAGTAAACAGCACGCGTATTTTAATCTGCGTTTAACGCGTAAAACAGCATGTAAAATCGACGAATCTTTATTATTCGTTTTATTAATATTGTCATTTGGCGATTTCGCGATCTAAAGCTTTGAAAATGCTTATTTTAGCAAAACAGCACGTTTTGAGCTTTAATCTGCGTTTACCGCAAAACAGCATAAAACGACGAAATTTTTATTATTCGTTTTTATTGGTTACGTGTCTATTTGAACGATTTCAAAGCATCTAAAATGCTTGAAAATGATTATTATGCAGCAAAAACAGCACGTTTTGAGTTTTAATCTGCGTTTTAATGCGTAAAACAGCAAACGACGAAATTTTATTGGTTCGTTTTTTATTACGGCTGCGTCTATCGGAACGATTTCAACGATCTAAAAATGCCTGAAAATGATTATTTTAGCAAAACAGCACGTTTTGAAAGCTTTAATCTGCGTTTTACCCGCGTAAAACAGCATAAAAACGACGAATCTTTTTATTATTCGCCTTTTTATTATTGCTGTTTCTATTTTAAACGATTTCAACGATCTAAAATGCTTGAAAATGCATATTTTAGCAAAACAGCACGTTTTGAGCTTTTAATCTGCGTTTTTACGCGTAAAACAGCATAAAACGACGAAATTTTTATTATTCGTTTTTATTGTATCATTGCGTCTATTGGAACGATTTCAACGATCTAAAATGCTTCGAAAAATTATTTCAGCAAAACAGCACGTTTTGAGTTTTAATCTGCGTTTTAACGCGTAAAAACAAGTACAAAACGACTTAAATTTTATTATTCGTTTTATTAATATTGCGTTTCTATTTTGAACGATTTCAACGATCTAAAATGCTTGAAAATGCTTATTTTAGCAAAACAGCATCGTTTTGAGCTTTAATCTGCGTTTTAACGCGTAAAACAGCATAAAAAACGACGAAATTTTTATTATCTGTTTTATTACTGGCTGTTTCATTTGAACGATTCCAACGATCTAAAATGCTTGAAATGATTATTTTAGCAAAACAGCACGTTTTGAAAGCTTTAATCTGCGTTTAACGCGTAAAACAGCATAAAACGACGAAATTTTTATTATTCGTTTTTATTAATATTGCGTCTACTTGAACGATTTCAACGATCTAAAAATGCTTGAAAATGATTATTTTGTGCTAAAAAATGTTAATGTTTGTTTTAATCTGCGTTTTAACGCGTAAACAGCATAAAACGACGAATTTTTATTACTCCGTTTTATTAATATTGCTTCTATTTGAACGTGATTTCAACGATCTAAAATGCTTGAAAATGCTTATTTTGTGCCAAAATGTTATCGCTTTTGAGCTTTTAATCTGCGTTTTAACGCGTAAAGTCAAGCGCGTAAAAACACGAAATTTTATTATTCGTTTTATTACTATTGCGTCTATCGGAACGTGATTTCAAAGATCTGTTTGAAATGATTATTTTGTGCCAAAACACACGTTTTGAGTTTTTAATCTGCGTTTCACGCAAACAGCATAAAACGACAAAATTTTTATTATTCGTTTTTATTAATATTGCGTCTATTTGAACGAGATTTCAACGATCTAAATGTCGTTTGACGATTTGCCGTTGCACGTTTTGAGCTTTTAATCTGCGTTTTGCAAAACAAGCATAAAACGACGAATTTTTATTATCTCGTTTTTATTAATATTGTTTATTTGAACGATTTCCTTAACGATCTAAAATGCTGAAATGCTTATTTTGTGCTGTTAATGCTTTCAGCTTTAATCTGCGTTTTAACGCGTAAAACAGCATAAAACGACGAAATTTTATTATTCGTTTTTACATTGCCGCGCTCATTTGAACGTGATTTCAACGATCTAAATGCTTGAAAATGATTATCGGCAAACAGCACGTTTTGCTTTAATCTGCGTTTTAACGCGCAAAACGCGCTACAAAAACGACGCAGTTTTATTATTCGTTTTGCCAATATTGTTTATTTCTGAACGATTTCAAACTGGCCTGCTTGCAGTACCGCTATTTTAGGCAAACAGCACGTTTTGAGTTTTCGAATCAAAAGCCATAAAACGACGAAATTTTTATTATTCGTTTTATATCTCTGGCTGGCTGCGTCTATTTGAACGACTCTCAACGATCTAAAAGCCAAAATATTTCATTTTAGCAAAACAGCATTGCCGGAGCTTTAATCTGCGCCTTAACGCGCAAAACAGCATAAAACGTGACGAATTTTTGCTTATCTGCTTTTTATTAATATTGTTTATTTGAACGATTTCAACGCATCTAAAATGCTTGAAAATGCTTATTTTAGCAAAACAGCACGCCTTTTTGCTTTAATCTGCGTTTTAACGCGTAAAACAGCCTAAAGTTCACGAAATTTTTATTATTCGTTTTATTAATATTGCGTCTATTTGAACGATTTCAACGATCTAAAATGCTTGCCGCGACTTTGTTGCCGCTTTGTTTCACCCGCGTTTTAACGCGTAAAACAGCATAAAACGACGAATTTTTTATTATTGTTTTTTATTAATATTGTCAATTTGAACGTGATTTCAACGATCTAAAAATGCTTGAAAATGATTATTTTAAAGCAAAATGTGCTGCTTTAGCTTCACCGTGCTTTAACGCGTGCGCCCAGCATAAAAAACGACGCAATTTTTTATTATTCGTTTTTACCATTACTACGTTTTATTTGAACGATTTCAACGATCTAAAATTTTTCTGAAAATGCTTATTTTAAAAACAGCACGTTTTTTCTGAATCTGCTTCGCGTGTGTGTGTGTGCCGTACAAAACAATACAGAAATTTTATTATTCGTTTTAATAATGTTGCGCCTACTAAACGATTTCAACACTTAAAATGCTGAAAATTATTATTTTAGCAAAAACAGCACGCCGGAGTTTTAAATTGCGTTTTAACGCGTAAAAAAACAGCATAAAACGACGAATTTTTATTATTATTCGTTTTTTATTAATATTGCTTCCTATTTGAACGAATTCAACGACCTAAATGCTGAAAATGCTTATTTTAAAGCAAAACAGCACGTTTTGAGCTTTAAATCTGCGTTTTAACGCGTAAAACAGCATAAAACGACGTACTTTATTATTCGTTTTATTGGCTGCGTCTATTTCGGAACGATTTCAACGATCTAAATGCTTGAAAAGATTTTTTGGGGCACCCTTTTAAACGCTTTTTTAACGCGTCGAAAAAACGAAAATTTTTATTATTCGTTTTTTTTTTTATTTGCGATTTTCAACATTAAAATGCTTAAAAAATGCTTTTTTTAGCAAAACAGCACTTTTTGAGTTTAATTGCGTTTTAACGCTAAAAAAGCAAAAAAACGACGAATTTTTTATTATTCTTTTTTTATTATTTCCCTTTTTGAACGTTTTCCCGATCTAAAATGCTTGAAAATGTTATTTAGAAAAACAGCACGTTTGAGTTTTAACGCGTTTTAACGTAAAACAGCATAAAAACTTTTTTTTAATTTGTTTTTATTATTGCGTTTTTCCGGAACGATTTCAACGATCTTTGCCCCGGGGAACGCTTATTTTCAAAACACACTTTAGTTTTAATCTGCGTTTTGCAAAACAGCAAAAAAAACGACTTTTATTTTAGTTTTTTTTTTTGGTTTTTGAACATTTAAACGATCTAAATGTTTTTAAAAATGTTATTTTGAAAAACAGCACGTTTGAGCTTTAATCGCTTTTAACGCGAAACGCAAAAAAAAACGAAAATTTTTTATTATTGTTTTTTAAATTTTGCCCCATTTAACTTTTTAACGATCTAAAAGTTTAAAATCTTTTTTTTAGAAAAAAACCATTTTGAGTTTAACGCGTTTAACGCGCGTAAAACACAATTTTTTTAATCGTTTTTTTAATTTGTATTAATACGCGTCTATTTGAACGATTTCAACGATCTAAATGCTTGAAAACATTATTTTAGCAAACAAAAGCACGTTTTGAGCTTTAACCCGCGTTTTTAACGCGTAAAACAGCATAAAAAAAGGTATCAATTTTGGCTATTCGTTTTTTTATTAATATTGCTTCTCATTTGAAACGATTTCAACTGATTCAAAATGCTTGAAAATGCTTATTTTAGCAAAAACAGCACGTTTTGAGCTTTAATCTGCGTTTTAACGCGTAAAAACAGCATAAAAAGGACGAAATTTTTATTATTCGTTTTTATTGCATTATTGCGTCTATTTGAACGATTTCAACGATCTTAAAATGCTTGAAAATGATTACTTTTAGGCAAAACAGCACCTTTGAGCTTTTACCCGCGTTTTAACGCGTAAAACAGTTACAAAAAAGGACGAATTTTTTATTCGTTTTTATTAATATTGCTTGCCTGGAACGATTTTCAAACGATCTAAAATGCTTGAAAATGCGCTTATTTTAGCAAAACAGCACGTTTTGAGCTTTTAATCTGCGTTTTAACGCGTAAAACAGCATTACAAAAACGACGAAATTTCTTTTTATTATTCGTTTTTTATTAATATTATGTCTATTTGAACGATTTCAACGATCTAAAATGCTGAAAATGATTACTTTTAGCAAAACAGCACGTTTTGAGCTTTAATCTGCGTTTTAACGCGTAAAACAGCATAAAAAACGACGAATGTTTTATTATTCGTTTTTATTAATACGTAATCTTATTTGAACGATTTCAACGATCTAAAATGCTTGAATGTTTATTTTAGCAAAACAGCATAATGTAAGCCTTTTGAGCTTTAATCTCGCATTTTAACGCAAAACGCGCTAAAAACGACGAAATTTTATTATTCGTTTTTTATTAATATTGCGTCTATTTGAACGATTTCAATGAATCTAAAATGCTTTGAAAATGATTATTTTGTGCTAAAAACAGCACGTCTTGAGCTTTAATCTGCGTTTTAACGCGTAAAACAGCATAAAAACGACGAATTTTTTATTATTCGTTTTTATTACTGGCCGTTTGTATTTGGAACGATTTCAACGATCTAAAATGCTTGAAAATGCTTATTTTAGCAAAAACAGCACGTTTTGAGCTTTAATCTGCGTTTTAACGCGTAAAACAGCATAAAAACGACGAAATTTTTATTATTCGTTTTATTAATATTGCGTCTATTTCCTGAACGATTTCAACGATCTAAAATGCTTAAAATGATTATTTTAGCAAAAACAGCACGTTTTGAGCTTTTATTGGCGTTTTGCGGCGTAAAAAACAGCATAAAAACGACGAATTTTTATTATTCGTTTTTTATTAATATTGCTTCCTATTTGAAACCATTTTCCTGCCGATCTAAAATGCTGAAAATGCTTTATTTTAGCAAAACGTTAATGTTTGAGCTTTAATCTGCGTTTTAACGCGTAAAACAAGGCGCTAAAACCGACGAAATTTTATTATTCGTTTTATTAATATTGCGTCTATTTGAACGGGATTTCATCGATCTAAAATGCTTGAAAATGATTATTTTAGCAAAACCAGCACGCTTTGAGTTTTAATCTGCGTTTTAAACGCGTAAAACAGCATAAGAACGACGAAATTCTTTTTATTATCTTCGTTTTTTTATTAATATTGAGTCTATTTTGAACGATCAACGATCTGTGTGCTTGAAAATGCTTTTATTTTAGCAAAACAGCACGTTTTGAGTTTTTAGTCCGCGTTTTAACGCGTAAAACAAGCACAAAAACGACGAAATTTCATTATTCGCTTTATTACATTGCGACTATTTCCTCCACCGATTCAACCGATCTAAAATGCTTGAAAATGATTATTTTGTGGGAAACAGCCTGTTTTGAGCTTTAAATTCGCGTTTTAACGCGCAAACAGCATAAAACGACGAAATTTTGCCATTCGTTTTATTAATATTGCTTCTATTTGAACGATTTCAACGATCTAAAATGCTGAAAATGCATATTTTAGCAAACAGCACGTTTTGAGCTTTAATCTGTGATTTAAGGTAAACAGCATAAAAACGACGAAATTTTTATTATTCGTTTTTATTAATATTGCGTCTATTTGAACGATTTCAACGATTCAAAAATGCTTGAAAAATGATTATTTTAGCAAAACAGCACGTTTTAGCTTAATCTGCGTTTTAACGCGTAAAACAAAGCATAAAAACGACGAATTTTTATTATTCGTTTTTTATTAATATTGCTTCTATTTTGAACGTGATTTCAACGATCTAAAATGCTGGAAAATACTTATTTTAGCAAAACAGCACGTTTTGAGTTTAATCTGTGCTTTAACGCGTAAACAGCATGTTCAATGTTCTTTTTATTATTCGTTTTATTAATATTGCGTCTATTTGAACGAGGATTTCCAACGATCTAAAATGCTTGAAAATGCTTATTTTAGCAAAACAGCACGTTTTGAGCTTTAATCTGCGTTTTAACGCGTAAAACAGCATAAAAACGACGAAATTTTTATTATTCTTTTTTATTAATATTGCGTCTATTTGAACGATTTCAACGATCTAAAATGCTTGAAAATGATTATTTTAGCAAAACAGCACGTTTTGAGCTTTAATCTGCGTTTTAACGCGTAAAAAAAGCATAAAACGACGAAATTTTATTATTCGTTTTTATTAATATTGCGCTATTTGAACGATTTAAACGATCTAAAATGCTTAAAAGATTATTTTAGCAAAACAGCACGTTTGAGTTTTAATCTGCGTTTTAACGCGTAAAACAGCATGAAACGACGAATTTTTATTATTCGTTTTATTAATATTGCTTCTATTTGAACGATTTCAACGATCTAAAAATTGCTTGAAAATGCTTATTTTAGCAAAACAGCACGTTTGAGCTTAAATCTGCGTTTTAACGCTTAAAACAGCATAAAACGACGAAATTTTTATTATTCGTTTTATTAATATTGCGTCTATTTGAACGATTTCAACGATCTAAAATGCTTGAAAATGATTATTTTAGCAAAACAGCACGTTTTGAGCTTTAATCTGCGTTTTAACGAAAAAACATAAAACGACGATTTTTTTATTCGTTATTTAAATATTGCTTCTTTAACGATTTCAACGATCTAAAAATGCTTGAAAAAGCTTTTTAGCTAAACAGCGTTTTAGCGCTTAAATCCTTTAACGCGTAAAATCATAATAACGTTTTAATTATATGCGTTCTTTACATTTGCTTATTTGAAATTTAAAATTTCAAAATTTTGAAAATGATTATTTTAAGCAAAACAGCACTTTACAAATCTTTTTTACGTAAAAATAAAAGAGAATTTTTATTATTCGTTTTTTAAATATTGATCTATTTGAAATTTCAACGTTTAAAATTTAAAAATCTTATTTTAGCAAAAACAGCAACGTTTTACTTAATTGCTTTTAACGTGTAAAATAAAAATTTTTATTTTCGTTTTTAATTTTTCTATTTGAACGATTTCAACGATCTAAAATGCTTGAAAATTTTTTGAGCAAAACAGCGTTTTGACGTAAATTCTTTTTATTCGTTTTTTTAATAATCGTCATAAACAAATTTCTAATCTAATTTGTTAAAATGCTTATTTTAGAAAACAGCAACGTTCTGAGCTTTAATCTGTATTTAACGGTAAAACGCATGATTGAGTTTTTAATTCTTTTATTAAACAGCTTAATTAACGACTAAAATTCTTATAATGTTATTTTAATATTGCGCATTTGAACGATTTCTAACGATTTAAAGCGAAAATGTATTAAAAGCAAAATTTATTTTCGTTTTTTAATCTTCGTTTTAAGGAAACGATAAAACACGAATTTATTCTTTTTTATAATAGCTTCTATTTGAGCTTTCAATCTGCTTTCAAATTTGAAAAATAATATCAAAAATTGTTTTGATTTTTAATATTGCGTTTTAACGTAAAACAGCATAAAAAAAATTTTTATTTTCTTTATTAATTTTCATTTGAACGAGTTTAATCGATCTAAAATGCTTAAAATGACATTTTTAAATCTTTTAATTTTAAAACGTTTTAACGTAAAAATGTTTTTAAAATTTTTATTTTAGAAAAGCCTTTTGACTTTAATTGCGTTTAAGAAAAAAACCTTAAAAGGAAAATTTTAATCTTTTATTAATATTGCGTTATTTGAAACGATTTACATCTAAAATGCTTAAATATTATTTAAAACAGCATTTTGAGTTTAATTCGTTTTAACGTTAAAACGAAAAAAACGAAATTTTTAAAACGGTTTTTTTAAATGCTTCTATTTAAAGTTTCAACGACTAAAATGCTTAAAATTTTTTTTTAAAAAACCCGTTTTATTTTAATCTGCTTTAACGTAAAACAGCAAACTAGAAATTTTAAATTCTTTTTTATTAATTTGCGTCTTTTAACGATTCAAATAAAATGCTTAAAAGATTTTTTAAAACAGCTTTTGACTTTAATCTGCGTTTAACGATTTAAAAGCTAAAACGCATTTTATTATTCGTTTTACTAAAGCTTTACTTAAAATTTTTAACGTAAATGCTTAAAAGGGTTATTTTAAAAACAGACGTTTAGCTTTAATTTTTAACGTTTAAAACAGCATAAAAACGACGAAATTTTATTATTGTTTTTATTAATATTGCGTCTATTTTGAACGATTTCAACGATCTAAAATTTTGAAAATGATAAGTATTTTAGCAAAAACAGCACGTTTTGCTTTAATCTGCGTTTTAACGCGTAAAAGCAGCTGAACACGACGAAATTTGAATGTTTTTATTAATATTGCGTCTATTTTGAACGATTTCAACGATCTAAAATGCTTGAAAATGATTATTTTAGCAAACAGCACGTTTTAGTTAATCTGCGTTTTTAACGCGTATAAACAATTAAAACGCTTGAATTTTATTATTCTTATTTATTAATATTGCTTCTATTTGAACGATTTAACGATCTAAAATGCTTGAAAATGCTTATTTTTATATCGTTTTATTAATTTGCGTCTATTTGCGATTTAACGATCTAAAAGTTTGAAAATGATTATTTTTGCAAAACAGCACGTTTTGAGTTTTAATCTGCGTTTTAACGTAAAACAGCATAAAACGACAAAATTTTTTTATTCGTTTTTATTAATATTGTATGAAAAAAACAAAAAAAAAAAAAAAAAAAAAAAAAAAAAAATTTTAAAAAAAATTTTTTTTTTTTTTTTAAAAAAAAATTTTTTTTTTAAAAATTTTTTTAAAATAATTTTTAAACAAAAAAAAAATTTTTAATTTTTTTTTTAAAAAAAAAAAGGAAAATTTTTTTTTTTTTAAAATTTTTTTTAAAAAAATTTTTTAAAAATTTTTTTTTTAAAAAAAAAAAAAAAATTTTTTTTTTTTTTTAAAAAAGCTTAAAAAAATTTTTTTTAAAAAAATTTTTTTTTTGGGAAAAAGCCCTTTTTTAAAAATTTTTTTAAAAAAAAATTTCCCAAAATTTTTTTTTTTTTTTAAAAAATTTTTTTTTAAAAAAAAAAAGGGTTTTAAAATTTAAAAATTTTTTTGGAAAAAAAAGGGGGTTTAAAAGGTTTTTTGCAAAAAATTTAAAAAAATTTTTTTAATTTTTAAAAAAAAAATTTTTTTTTAAATTTTTTTAAAAAAAAATTTTTTTTTTAAATTTTCAAAAAAATTTTGGGTTTTTTTTTAAAAAAAAAAAAAACCCCTTTTTTAAAAAAAAAAAAAAATTTTTTTAAATTTTTTTTTTAAAAATTTTAAAAAATTTTTTTAACAAAAAAGAAAAAAATTTTAATTTTTTCCCCCCCAAAAAAAAACCCTTTTTAAGGGGAAAAAAAAAAAATTTTTTTTAAAAATTTTTTTTTTAAAATTTTTTTTGGGAAAAAAAAAATTTAAATTTTAAAATTTTTTTTTTAAAACCCCTTTAAAAAAAAAAAAAAAAAATTTTTTTTTAAAAAAATTTTTTTTTTTTTTTCCAAAAAAAATTTTTTTTTTAAAAAAACCTTTTTTTTTTTTTTTTAAAAAAAGAAAAAAAAGGTTTTTTTAAAAAAAAAAAATTTTTTTTTTTTTTTTTTAAAAAATTTTTTTTTAAAATTTTTTTTAAAAAAAAAAAAAAAATTTTTTTTTCCCCCCCTTTTTTTTTTTAAAAAAAACAAAAAAAAAAATTTTTTTTTTTTTTTTTAAAATTTTTTTTTTTTTTAAAAAAAAATTTTTTAAAAATTTTTTTTAAAAAAAGGTTTTTTTAATTTTTTTTTAAAAAAAAAAAAATTTTTTTTTTTTTATTTTTTTTAAACCCTTTTAAAATTTTAAAATTTTTAAAAAAAAAAAACCCGGGGGTTTTTTAACTTTTTCCCGTTTTAAAAAAAAAAAAAAAAAATTTTTTTTCCTTTTTTTTTTTTTTAAATTTAAAAGTTTAAAAGGGAAAAAAAAAAAAATTTTTTTTTTTTTTTTAAATTTTTTGGTTTTTAAATTTTTTTAAAAAAAGGGGAAAAATTGTTTTTTAAAAAAAACCCCCCTTTTTTTTTTGGGTTTTTTAAAAAAAAAAAAAAAATTTTTTTTTTTTTTTTTAAAAAAATTTTTTAAACCCCCCAAAAAAAAAAAAAATTTTTTTTTTAAAAAAAAGGGGTTTTAATTTTTTTTTGGGGAAAAAAAAAAAAAAATTTTTTTTTTTTTTTTTTTGGGGTTTTTAAAAAAAAAAAAAAATTTTTTTAAAAAAAAAATTTTTTGGCCCCAAGTTTTAACCAAAAAATTTTAAAAAAAAAAAAAATTTTTTTTAATTTTCGTTTTTTTAAAGTTTAAAAAATTTAAAAAAAATTTTTTAAAAAAAAAAAATTTTTTTTTTAAAAAAACCAAAAAAACAAAATTTTTTTTCTTTTTTTTTTAAATTTTTTAAAAAAGGGGTTTCAAAATTTAAAAAAAAATTTAATTTTCCCCCCGGTTTTAATTTTTTTTTAAAAAAAAAAAAAAAAAAAATTTTTTTTTTTTTTTTTATTTTTTTTAAATTTAAAAGTTAAAATTTTTAAAATTTTTTAAAAAGAAAAAGGGCCTTTTTTTTTTGGGGAAAAAAGGAAAAAACCAAAAAAAAATTTTTTTTTTTTTTTTTTTGGGTTTTTAAAATTTAAAAAAAAAAATTTTTAAAAAAAAAAAAATTTTTTTTTAAAAAAAAAAAAAAAAAAAAAAATTTTTTTTTTAATTTTTTTTTTTTAAATTTTCCAAAAAAAAAAAAAAAAACCCCTTTTTTTTTTCCCCTTTTTTTTTTTTAAAAAAAAAAAAAACCCGTTTTTTTTTTTGGTTTTTTTTAAAATTTTTTTTTAAAAAAATTTTTAAAATTTTTTTTTTTAAAAAATTTTTTAGCCCCCTTTTTTTTTTAAAAATTTTAAAAAAAAAAATTTTTTTAAAAAAATTTTTTTTTTTTTTAAAATTTTTTTTTAAAAAAAATTTTTTTTAAAAAAAAAATTTTTTTTTTTTTTTTAAAAAAAAAAAAAAGGGGTTTTTTT
>NW_027046520.1:0-24009 GCF_025399875.1 Dalotia coriaria | reverse complement strand
TAATCCTTTTATTCCAAGGGCATTTTAAAGAAATCTTTTTTTTTGTTTTAATCAAACGTTCAAAAAATAAAAAAAAAAAGCGAATTTTAATAAAAACCCGCAAGTTTTAATTTTAAAACTTCCGTAAAACGTTTTTGCTTTTTTACCCCCCCCAAAAAAAAAAAATTAACAAACGCAGACATTAAAAAAAACGTAAAAACGTGGGCTGTTTTAGCTAAAAATTAATAAAATTTTTAAAAAAGCATTTTAAGTTTTTCGTTGAAATCGTTCAAATAAAAGAAATATTAATAAAACGAATAATAAAAATTCGTCGTTTTTATGCTGTTTTACGCGTTAAAACGCAGATTAAAGCTCAAAACGTCTGTTTTGCTAAAATAATCATTTTCAAGCATTTTAGATCGTTGAAATCGTTCAAATAGAGCAATATTATAAAAACGAATAAAAAAAATTTCGTCTTTTTTATGCTGTTTTACGCGTTAAAACGCAGATTAAAGCTCAAAACGTGCTGTTTTGCTAAAATAATCATTTTCAAGCATTTTAGATCGTTGAAATCGTTCAAATAGACGCAATATTAATAAAAACGAATAATAAAAATTTCGTCGTTTTTATGCTGTTTTACGCGTTAAAACGCAGATTAAAGCTCAAAACGTGCTGTTTTGTAAAATAATCATATTCAAGCATTTTAGATCGTTGAAATCGTTCAAATAGACATATTAATAAAAAGAATAATAAAAATTTCGTCTTTTTTATTGCTGTTTTACGCGTTAAAACGCAGATTAAACTCAAAACGTGCTGTTTTGCTAAAATAACATTTTAAAAGCATTTTAGATCGTTGAAATCGTTCAAATAGACGCAATATTAAAAAAAACGAATAATAAAAATTTCGTCGTTTTTATGCTGTTTTACGCTTTAAAACGCAGATTAAACTCAAAACGTGCTGTTTTGCTAAAATAATCATTTTCAGCATTTAGATCGTTGAAATCTTTCCCAAATAGACGCAATATTATTAAAAACAAATAATAAAAATTTCGTCGTTTTTATGCTGTTTTACGCTTTAAAAAACGCAGATTAAGCTCAAAACGTGCTGTTTTGCTAAAATAACATTTCAAGCTTTTTTAGATCGTGAAATCGTTCAAATAGAGAAATATTAATAAAAAACGAATAATAAAAATTTCGTCGTTTTTATGCTGTTTTACGCGTTAAAACGCAGATTAAACTCAAAACGTGCTGTTTTGCTAAAATAACATTTCAAGCTTTTTTAGATCGTTGAAATCGTTCAAATAGACGCAATATTAATAAAAACGAATAATAAAAATTTCGTCGTTTTTTGTTGTTTTACGCTTTAAAACGCAGTTTAAAAACTCAAAACGTGCTGTTTTGCTAAAATAATATTTTCAAGCATTTTAGATCGTTGAAATCGTTCAAATAGACGCAATATTATTAAAAACGAATAATAAAAATTTGTCGTTTTATGCTGTTTTACGCGTTAAAACGCAGATTGAAGCTCAAAACGTGCTGTTTTGTAAAATAACATTTCAAGCATTTTAGATCGTTGAAATCGTTCAAATAGAGCAATATTAATAAAAACGAATAATAAAAATTTTCGTCGTTTTATGCTGTTTACGCGTTAAAACGCAGATTAAAGCTCAAAACGTGCTGTTTTGCTAAAATAACATTTTCAAGCATTTTAGATCTTGGGAAATCGTTCAAATAGACGAATATTAAAAAAAACGAATAATAAAAATTTCGTCGTTTTTATGCTGTTTTACGCGTTAAACGCAGATTAAAGCTCAAAACGTGCTGTTTTGCTAAAATAACTTTTCAAGCATTTTTAGATCGTTGAAATCGTTCAAATAGACGCAATATTAATAAAAACGAATAAAAAAATTTGTCGTTTTATGCTTTTTTTACGCGTTAAAACGCAGTTTAAAAAGCTCAAACGTGCTGTTTTTGTAAAATAATCATTTTCAAGCATTTTAGATCGTTGAAATCGTTCAAATAGACGCAATATTAAAAAAAAACGAATAATAAAAATTTCGTCGTTTTATGCTGTTTACGCGTTAAAACGCAGATTAAACCCAAAAACGTGCTGTTTTGTTTTAAAATAAGCATTTTCAAGAATTTTAGATCGTTGAAATCGTTCAAATAGAAGAAATATTAATAAAAACGAATAATAAAAATTCGTCGTTTTTATGCTGTTTTACGCGTTAAAACGCAGATTAAGCTCAAAACGTGCTGTTTTGCTAAAATAATCTTATTCAAGCATTTTAGATCGTTGAAATCGTTCAAATAGACGCAATATTAATAAAACGAATAGAAAAATTTCGCCCGTTTTTATGCTGTTTTACGCGTTAAAACGCAGATTAAACTCAAAACGTGCTGTTTTGCTAAAATAATCATTTTCAAGCACTTTAGACCCGTTGAAATCGTTCAAATAGACGCAATATTAATAAAAACGAATAAAAATTTTCGCCCCCCCCCCCCCCCCCCCCCCCCCCCCCCCCCCCCCCCCCCCCCCCCCCCCCCCCCCCCCCCCCCCCCCCTTTTTTTTTTTTTTTTTTTTTTTTTTTTTTTTTTTTTTTTTTTTTTTTTTTTTTTTTTTTTTTTTTTTTTTTTTTTTTTTTTTTTTTTTTTTTTTTTTTTTTTTTTTTTTTTTTTTTTTTTTTTTTTTTTTTTTTTTTTTTTTTTTTTTTTTTTTTTTTTTTTTTTTTTTTACGCGTTAAAACGCAGATTAAAGCTCAAAACGTGCTGTTTGCAAAATAATCATATTCAAGCATTTTAGATCGTTGAAATCGTTCCTATAGACGCAATTTTAATAAAACGAATAATAAAACTTCGTCGTTTTTATGCGTTTTCATTAAAACGCAGATTAAAACTCAAAACGTGCTGTTTTGCTAAAAATAATCATTTTCAAGCATTTTAGATCGTTAAATCCGTTCAAATAGACGCTTTAATAAAAAAATAATAAAAATTTCGTCGTTTTTATGCTGTTTACGCTTAAAACGCAGTTAAAGCTCAAAACGTGCTTTTTTTGCTAATGCTTTTTCGCATTTAATCGTTGAAATCGTTCAAATAGACGCAATTTCAAAAACAATAATAAAAAATTCGTCGTTTTATGCTGTTTCGCTTAAACCAGATTAAAGCTAAAACGTTGTTTTACAAAATAATCATTTCAAGCATTTTAGATCGTTGAAATCGTTCAAATAGACGCAATATTAATAAAAACGAATAATAAAAATTTCGTGTTTTATGTTTTACGCTTAAAACGCAATTAAACTAAAACGTCTGTTTTGCTAAATAGCTTTTAAGCATTTTAGATCGTTGAAATCTTCAAATAGAATATTTAAAAACGAATAATAAAAAATTCGTCGTTTAATGTGCATTTACGCGTTAAAACGCAATAAAATTCATATGCTGTTTTAGCTAAAATATCATATTCAAGCATTTTAGATCGTTGAAATCGCAAATAGATGCAATATTTAAAACGAATAATAAAATTTCGTCGTTTTATGCTGTTTCGCGTTAAAACGCAGATTAAAACTCAAATTGCTGTTTTGCTAAAAAACATTTTCAAGCACTTTAGATCGTTGAAATCGTTCAAATAGACAAATTTTAAAAGATAATAAAATTTCGTCATTTTTAAAATTTTAAAACGAGTTAAACTCAAAACGTGCTGTTTTGCTAAAATAATCAATTAAGCATTTTAGATCGTTGAAATCGTTCAAATAGCGCAGTATTAATAAAAAATGAATAATAAAATTTCGTCGTTTTATGCTGTTTACGTTAAAACGCAGATTAAAAACTCAAAACGTGCTGTTTTGCTAAAAAATTCAAGCATTTAGATCGTTGAAATCGTTCAAATAGACGCAATATTAATAAAAACGAATAATAAAAATTTCGTCGTTTTTATGCTGTTTTACGCGTAAAACGCAGATTAAAATCAAAGGCTGTTTTGCTAAAATAATCATTTTCAGACACTATAGATCGTTGAAATCGTTCAATAGACGCAATATATTAAAACGAATAATAAAAATTTCGTCGTTTTTATGCTGTTTCGCGTTAAAACGCAGATTGAACCCAAAACGTGCTGTTTTGCTAAAATAAGCATTTTCAGAAATCTTTAAGATCTTAAACTTAAAAGAAAATTTATAAAAACGAATAATAAATAATTCGTGTTTAATGCTGTTTTCCCTTAAAACGCAGATTAAAGAGTCAAAACGTGCTGTTTGCTAAAATAATATTTTCAAGCATTTTAGATCGTTGAAATCGTTCAAATAGACGCATATTAATAAAACGAATAATAAAAATTTCGTCTTTTATGCTGTTTTACGCGTTAAAACGCAGATTAAAGCTAAACGTGTTTTTGCTAAAATAAATATTTTCAAGCATTTAGATCGTTGAAATTTCAAATAGCTAATATTATAAAAACGAATAATAAAAATTTTCGTTTTTATGCTGTTTACGCGTTAAAACGCAGTTAAAGCTCAAAACGTGCTTTTGATAAAAAATCATTTTCAAGCATTTTAGATCGTTGAAATCGTTCAAATAGACGCAATATTAATAAAAACGAATAAAAAAAAATTCGTCTTTTTTATGCTGTTTTACGCTTTAAAAAACGCAGATTAAGGCTCAAAGGGCTGTTTTGCTAAAAAAATTTTATTCAGCATTTTAGATGTTGAAATCGTTCAAATAGACGAAATTAATAAAACGAATAAAAAAAATTTCGTCTTTTTTATGCTTTTTTACGCTTTAAAAAACGCAGTTTAAAAAGCTAAAAACGTGCTGTTTTCTAAAATAATCATTTTCAAGCACTTTAGATGGGAAATCGTTCAAAAGACGCAATATTAATATAAAACAATAAAAAATTTCGTCGTTTTATACTGTTTTACGCGAAAAACGCGATTAAAGCTCAAAACGTGCTGTTTGCTAAAAAAACCCGCATTTTAGATCGTTGAAATGTTCAAATAGACGCAATATTAAAAAAAACGAATAAAAAAAATTTCTGTTTTTGCTGTTTTACACGAAAAAGCAGTTTAAAAACTCAAACGTGCTTTTTTGCTAAAATAATCTTTTCCCCAACCTATGATCGTTAAAATGTTTAATAGACGCAATATTTTTAAAAAAAACGAATAAAAAAAAATTTCGTCGTTTTATTTGTTTTCGCGTTAAAACGAGATTAAAGCTCAAAACGGCTTTTTTTTGCAAAAATTTTTTTCAAGCATTTTGATCGTTGAAATCGTTTAAAATAGAGGGGTTATTTAAAAACGAATAAAAAAAAAATTTGTCGTTTTTATGCTGTTTTACGCGTTAAAACGAGATTAAAACTCAAAACGTGGTTTTGATAAAATAATCATTTTCAAGCATTTAGATCGTTGAAATCGCAAATAGCCGCAATTTTTAAAAAAACGAATAATAAAAATTTCGTCGTTTTTTTTGTTGCTTTACGCTTTAAAAACGAGTTAAAGCTCAAACGTGCTGTTTTGCTAAAATAAGATTTTCAACTTTTTAGATTTTTAAATCGTTCAAAATAGAAAAATTAATAAAAACGAATAAAAAAAAATTGTCGTTTTATGTGTTTTACGCTTTAAAAACGCAGAAAAAAGCTCAAACGTGCTGTTTTGCTAAAATAATCTTATTCAAGCATTTTGATCGTTGAAATCGTTAAATAGACGCTATTAAAAAAAAACGAATAGAAAATTTGCGTTTTTATGTGTTTTAAAAACGCAGTTAAAGCTCAAAACGTGCTTTTTTGCTAAAATAATCATTTTCAAGACTTTGATCTTTGAAACGTTCAAATAGACGCAATATTAAAAAAAACAATAAAAAAATTTTTTTTTATGTTTTTTTTCGCGTTAAAACGCAGATTAAAGCTCAAAACGTGCTTTTTTGCTAAAATAAGCATTTTAAAAAAGATCGTCAAAACGTTCAAATAGAAGCAATATTTAAAAAAATAATAAAAATTGTCGTTTTTATTGTTTACGCGTTAAAACGGATTGGCTAAAGGGGGCCTAAAATAATCATTCTAGCATTTTAGACGTTAAACGTTCAAATAGACGCAAAAAAAAAAAACGAATAAAAAAATTTCGTCGTTTTATGCTGTTTTCGTTAAAACGCAGTTTAAAAACTCAAACGTGTGTTTTGCAAAATAATCATTTTCAAGCATTTTGATCGTTGAAATCGTTCAAATAGACGCAATATTAAAAAAAACGAATAAAAAAAATTTCGTTTTTATACCTTTTGCTAAAAACCAGATTAAACTCAAAACGTTGCTTTTTAAAAAAGCATTTTCAAGATTTTAGACGTTGAAATCGTTCAAATAACCAATTTTAAAAAAAAAAACGAATAATAAAATTTCTCTTTTTTGTGCTGTTTTAACGTAAAACGCAGATTAAAGCTCAAAACGTGGGGGTTTTTTGCTAAAATAATCTTTTTCGCATAAGATCGTTGAAATCGTTCAATAGACGCAATATTATTAAAACGAATAATAAAAATTTCGTCGTTTTTGCGTTTTACGCGTTAAAACGCAGAAAACTCAAACGTGCTGTTTTGCAAAAATAAGCATTTTAAAGCATTTTAGATCGTTGAAATGTTCAAATGACGCAATATTAATAAAAAATGAATAATAAAAAATTTGTCTTTTTTTGCTGTTTTCGCTTTAAAAACGCAGATTAAACTCAAAACGTGCTGTTTTGCTAAAATAAGCATTTTCAAACATTTTAGATCGTTGAAATCGTTCAAATGACGCAATATTAATAAAAACGAATAATAAAAATTCGTCGTTTTATGTGTTTTACGCGTTAAAACGCAGATTAAAGCTCAAAACGTGCTGTTTTGCTAAAAAATCATTTTCAAGCATTTTAGATCGTTGAAATCGTTCAAATAGGCGCATTATTAATAAAAACGAATAATAAAAATTTCGTCGTTTTATGCTGTTTTACGCGTTAAAACGCAGATTAAAGCTCTAAACGTGCTGTTTTGCTAAAATAAGCATTTTCAAGCATTTTAGATCGTTGAAATCGTTCAAATAGAAGCAATATAAATAAAAAACGAATAATAAAAATTTGTCGTTTTATGCTGTTTTACGCGTTAAAACGCAGATTAAAGCTAAAAACGTGCTGTTTTGCTAAAATAATCATTTTCAAGCATTTTAGATCGTTGAAATCGTTCAAATAGACGCAATATTAATTAAAACGAATAAAAAAAATTCGTCGTTTTATGCTGTCTTACGCGTTAAAACGCAGATTAAAGCTCAAAACGTGCCGTTTTGCTAAAATAATCATTTTCAAGCACTTTAGATCGTGGAAATCGTTCAAATAGACGCAATATTAATAAAAACGAATAATAAAAATTTCGTCGTTTTTATGCTGTTTTACGCGTTAAAACGCAGATTAAAAGCTCAAAACGTGCTGTTTTGCTAAAATAAGCATTTTCAAGCATTTTAGATCGTTGAAATTGTTCAAATAGAAGCAATATTAATAAAAACGAATAATAAAAATTCGTCGTTTTTATGCTGTTTTACGCGTTAAAATGCAGATTAAAAGCTCAAAACGTGATGTTTTGCTAGAATAATCATCTTCAAGCATTTTGAGCGTTGAAATCGTTCAAATAGACGCAATATTAATAAAACGAATAATAAAAATTTCGTCGTTTTATGCTGTTTTACGCGTTAAACGCAGATTAAAGCTCAAAACGTGCTGTTTTGCTAAAATAAGCATTTTCAAGCATTTTAGATCGTTGAAATCGTTTAAATAAGCAATATTAATAAAAACGAATAATAAAAATTCGTTGTTTTATGCTGTTTTACGTTAAAACGCAGATTAAAGCTCAAAACGTGCTGTTTTGCTAAAATAATCATTTTCAAGCATTTTAGATCGTTGAAATCGTTCAAATAGACGCAATATTAATAAAAACGAATAATAAAATTTCGTCGTTTTATGCTGTTTTACGCGTTAAAACGCAGATTAAAGCTCAAAAGTGCTGTTTTGCTAAAATAAGCTTTTTCAAGCATTTTAGATCGTTGAAATCGTTCAAATAGAAGCAATATTAATAAAAACAAATAATAAAAAATTCGTCGTTTTATGCTGTTTTACGCGTAAACGCAGATTAAAAGCTCAAAACGTGCTGTTTTGCTAAAATAATCATTTTCAAGCATTTTAGATCGTTGAAATCGTTCAAATAGACGCAATATTAATAAAAACGAATAATAAAAATTTCGTCGTTTTATGCTGTTTTACGCGTTAAAACGCAGATTAAAGCTCAAAACGGCTGTTTTGCTAAAATAAGCATTTTCAAGCATTTTAGATCGTTGAAATCGTTCAAATAGAAGCAATATTAATAATAAACGAATAATAAAAAATTCGTCGTTTTATGCTGTTTTACGCGTTAAAACGCAGATTAATGCTCAAAACGTGCTGTTTTGCTAAAATAAGCATTTTACTGAAGCATTTTAGATCGTTGAAATCGTTTCAAATAGAAACGTAATAATAAACGAATAATAAAAAATTCGTCGTTTTATGCTGTTTTATACGTTAAAACGCAGATTAAAGCTCAAAAAACGTACTGTTTTGCTATAATAATCATTTCAAGCATTTTAGATCGTTGAAATCATTCAAATAGACGCAATATTAATAAAAAAACAAATAATAAAAGAATTTCGTCGTTTTATTAACTTGTTTACGTGTTAAAACGCAATTAAAAACTCAAAAACGTGCTTTGTTTGGCTAAAATAAGCATTTCAAGCATTTGAATCGTTGGAAATCGTTCAAATAGACGCAATATTAATAAAAAACGAATAATAAAAATCGTCGTTTTATGTGCTGTTTTACGCGTTAAACGCGAATTAAGCTGCAAAAACGTGCTGTTTTGCTAAAATGTCATTTTCAAGCTTGTGCAGATGTTGAAATCGTTTCAAATAGACCGCAATATTAATAAAACGAATAATAAAAATTTCGTCACGTTTTTGCGCGAACGCGTTAAACGCAGATTAAAAAACTCAAAACGATGCTGTTTTGCTAAAATAAACTTTTCAAGCATTTTGAATCGTTGAAATCGTTCAAATGAAGCAATATTAATAAAAACAAATAATAAAAATTGTCGTTTTTATGCTGTTTTACGCGTTAAAGCAAGATTAAAAGTAAAACATTATGTTTTGCTTCCAGAAATAATCATTTTCAAGCATTTTAGATCGTTGAAATCGTTCAAATAGGCGCAATATTAATAAAAACGAATAATAAAAATTTTGTCCGTTTTATGCTGTTTACGCGTTAAAACGCAGATTAAAGCTCAAAACGTGCTGTTTTGCTAAAATAAGCATTTTCAACATTTTTTAGATCGTTGAAATCGTTCAAATAGAAGCAATAATAATAATAAAACGAATAATAAGAATTCGTCGTTTTTATGCTGTTTTACGCGTTGAAACGCGAATCAAAACTCAAAACGTGCTGTTTTGCTAAAATAATCATTTTCAAGCATTTTTAGATCGTTGAAATCGTTCAAATAAACGCAATATTAATAAAAACAAATAATAAAAATTTCGTCGTTTTGCTGCACTGTTTTACGCGTTAAAACGCAAATTAAAACTCAAACATTAACATTTTGCTAAAATAAGCATTTCAAGCATTTTAGATCGTTGAAATAGTTCAAACCGGGCAGTTATTGTAAAGGCAGAACGGCAAAATATTGTTTTTACATACTGTTTTGCGTTAAACGCGGTGAAACAAAACATTGCAACAGTAGTATTTTAAGCATTTTGGTCGTTGATGAAAGCCGGGCGTTAGCCAAAAAGCAGACGGCAAAGAACGTGTTTTGTGCTGTTTTAAAACAGATTGTAACAAAACATTGCTGTTTGCAAAACAAGCATTTTAAGCGTTTTGGGTCGTTGAATCATTGATAAACGTGTAATGACGACCGTAAAAATTGTCGTTTTGCTGTTTTGCGAGTTAATAAAGCATTGCTGTTTTGCGTGTTTTTGAGGCAGAAATTTTAGATCGTTGAAATCGTTCAAATAGACGCAATATTAATAAAAACAAATAATAAAAAGAAATTTCGTCTGGTTTTTATGCTGTTTTACGTGTTAAAACACAGATTAAAAGCTCAAACGTGCTGTTTGGCTAAAATAAGCATTTTCAAGCATTTTTAGATCGTTGAAATCGTTCAAATAGACGCAATATTAATAAAAACGAATAATAAAAAAAATCGTCGTTTTATGCTGTTTTACGCGTTAAAACGCAGATTAAAACAAAACGATGCTGTTTTGCTAAAATAATCATTCAAAGCATTTTAGATCGTTGAAATCGTTCAAATAGACGCAATATTAATAAAAAGCAGATAATAAAAATTTCCGTCGTTTTTATGCTGTTTTACGCGTTTAAAGCGCAGATTAAAAGCTCAAAACGTGCTGTTTGCTAAAATAAGCTTTTCAAGCATTTTTAGATCGTTGAAATCGTTCAAATAAGAGCAATATTAATAAAAACGAATAATAAAAATTCGTCGTTTTATGATGTTTTACGCGTTAAAAACGCCGTTAAAGCTCAAAACGGTGCTGTTTTGCTAAAGGCAAGCTTTAAGCATTTTAGATCGTTGAAATCGTTCAAATAGAAGCAATATTAATAAAAACGAATATAAAAAATTCGTCGTTTTATGCTGTTTTACGCGTTAAAACGCAGATTAAAGCTCAAAACGTGCTGTTTTGCTAAAATAATCATTTTCAAACATTTCAGTCGTTGAAATCGTTCAAATAGACGCAATATTAATAAAAACGAATAAATTTCGTCGTTTTTATGCTGTTTTACGCGTTAAAACGCAGATTAATGCTCAAAACGTGCGGTTTTGCTAAAATAAGCATTTTTCAAGCATTTTTAGATCGTTGAAATCGTTCAAATGAAGCAATATTAATAATAAACGAATAATAAAAATTCGTCGTTTTTATGCTGTTTACGCGTTAAAACGCAGATTAAAACTCAAAACGTGCTGTTTGCTATAATAATCATTTTCAGAAGCATTTTAGATCGTTAAATCGTTCAAATAGACGCAATATTAACAAAAAGCAAATAAATAAAAATTTCGTGTTTTATGCTGCTGTTTTACGTGTTAAAGCGCGATTAAAACTCAAACGTGCTGTTTTGCTAAAATAAACATTTTTCAAGCATTTTACCCCAGATCGTTGAAATCGTTCAAATAGACGCAATATTATTAAAAAACGAATAATAAAAATCTATTAAGTTTTATGCTGTTTTGCCTTGTTAAAACGCAGATTAAAGCTCAAACGTGCTGTTTTGCTAAAATAATAATCATTTTCAAGCATTTTAGATCGTTAAAATCTGGCCAGACATAATATTAATAAACGAATAATAAAATTTCGTCGTTTTATGCTGTTTTACGCGTTAAACCGCAGATTAAAGCTCAAAACGTTGCTGTTTACTTTCATCGCTTTTTCGGCATTTTAGATCGTTGAAATCTCGTTCAAATAGAGCAATATTAATAAAAACGGAATAATAAAAATTCGTCGTTTTATGCTTGTTTTACGCCCGTTAAACGCAATTAAAGCTCAAAACGTGCGTTTTGCTAAAGTAATCATTTCAAAGCATTTTAGATCGTTGAAATCACGTTCAAATAGACGCAATATTAATAAAAACGAATAATAAAAATTTCGTCGTTTTATGCTGTTTACGAGTTAAAACGCGAATTAAAACTCAAAACGTGCTGTTTTGCTAAAATAAGCATTTTCAAGCATTTTAGATCGTTGAAATCGTTTCAAATGAAGCAATATTAATAATAAACGGAATAATAAAAATTCGTCGTTTTTATGCTGTTTACGTGTTAAACGCAGATAAAGCGCAAAACATTGCTGTTTGCTGTGAAAATCATTTTCAAGCATTTTAGATCGTTGAAATCGTTCAAATAGAAGAAATATTAATAAAAAACGAATAATAAAAAATTCGTCGTTTTATGCTGTTTTTACGCGTTAAAACGCAGATTAAGCTCAAAACGTGCTGTTTTGCTAAAAATGAACACATTCAAAAATTTTAGATCGTTGAAATCGTTCAAATAGACGCAATATTAATAAAAAACGAATAGAAAAATTTCGTCGTTTTATGCTGTTTTACGCGTTAAAACGCAGATTAAAAGCTCAAAACGTGCTATTTTGCTAAAATAATCATTTTCAAGCATTTTAGATCGTTGAAATCGTTCAAATAGACGCAATATTAATAAAAACGAATAATAAAAATTTCGTTGTTTTATGCTGTTTTACGCGCGTTAAAACGCAGATTAAAGCTCAAAACGTGCTGTTTTGCTAAAATAAGCATTTTCAAAACATTTTAAGATCCGTTGAAATCGTTCAAATAGACGCAATATTAATAAAAACGAATAATAAATTGTCGTTTTTATGCTGTTTTACGCGTTAAAACGCAGATTAAAACTCAAAACATTGCTGTTTTGCTAAAATAATCATTTTCAAGCATTTTTAGATCGTTGAAATCGTTCAAATAGGCGCATTATTAATAAAAACGAAGATAATAAAAATTTCGTCGTTTTTTATGCTGTTTTACGCGTTAGAAAACGCAGATTAAAGCTCAAACGTGCTGTTTTGCTAAAATAAGCATTTTCAAGCATTTTAAGATCGTTGAAATCGTTCAAATAGAAGCAATATTAATAAAACGAATAATAAAAAAATTCGTCGTTTTATGCTTTTGTTTTACGCGTTAAAACGCAGATTAAAGCTCAAAACGTGCTGTTTTGCTAAAATAAGCATTTTCAAGCATTTTTAGATCGTTGAAATCGTTCAAATTGACGCAATATTAATAAAAACGAATAATAAAAAATTTGTCGTTTTGCTTGTTTTACGCGTTAAAACGCAGATTAAAGCTCAAAACGTGCTGTTTGCCAAAATAATCATTTTCAAGCATTTTTAAGATCGTTGAAATCGTTTTAAATAGACGCAATATTAATAAAACGAATAATAAAATTTCGTGGTTTTATGCTGTTTTACGCGTTAAAACGCAGATTAAAGCTCTAAACGTGCTGTTTTGCTAAAATAAGCATTTTCAAGCATTTTAGATCACGTTGAAATCGTTCAAATAGAAGCAATATAAATAAAAAACGAATAATAAAAAAAATTTTCAGCCGTTTTTATGCTGTTTTACGCGTTAAAACGCAGATTAAAACTCAAAACGTGCTGTTTTGCTATTGTAAAATAATCATTTCAAGCATTTTTAGATCGTTGAAATCGTTCCAAATAGACGCAATATTAATTAAAACGAATAATAAAAAATTCGTCGTTTTATGCACATTTTTTACGCGCGTTAAAACGCAGATTAAAGCTCAAACGTGCTGTTTGCTAAATAATCAATTTTCAAGCATTTTAGATCGTTGAAATCGTTCAAATAGACGCAATATTAATAAAACGAATAATAAAAATTTCGTCGTTTTTTATGCATTTTACGCGTTAAAATGCAGATTAAAAGCTCAAAACGTGCTGTTTTGCTAAAATACTTTTATTTTCAAGCATTTTAGATCGTTGAAATCGTTCCAAATAGAAGAAATATTAATAAAAACGAATAATAAAAAATTGCGTCGTTTGTATGCTGTTTTACGCGTTAAAACGCAGATTAAAAGCTCAAAACGTGCTGTTTTTGCTAAAATAATCATATTCAAGCATTTTGAGTCAATTTGAAATCTTACGTTTAAAATAGACGCAATATTAATAAAACGAACCGTAAAAATTTCGTCGTTTTTATGCTGTTTTTACGCGTTAAAACGCGAATTAAAGCTCAAAACGTGCTGTTTTGCTAAAATAAAAGCATTTTCAAAGCATTTTAGATCGTTAAAATCGTTCAAATAGAAGAAATATCAATAAAAACGAATAATACAAAAATTTCGTCGTTTTTTATGCTGTCTTACGCGTTAAACGCAGATTAAAGCTCAAAACATTGCCGTTTTGCTAAAATAATCATTTTCAAGCACTTTAGATCGTGGAAATCGTTCAAATAGGCAATATTAATAAAAAACGAATAATAAAAATTTCGTCGTTTTTATGCTGTTTACGCGTTAAACGCAGATTAAAAGCTCAAAACGTGCTGTTTTGCTAAAATAAGCATTTTCAAGCATTTTTAGATCGTTGAAATTGTTCAAATAGAAGCAATATTAATAAAAACGAATAATAAAAATTCGTCGTTTTTATGCTGTTTACGCGCGTTAAAATGCAGATTAAAGCTCAAAACGTGATGTTTTGCTAGAATAATAATCATCTTCAAGCATTTTTGAGCGTTGAAATCGTTCAAATAGACGCAATATTAATAAAAACGAATAATAAAAGAATTTCGTCGTTTTATGCTGTTTTACGCGTTAAAACGCAGATTAAGCTCAAAACGTGCTGTTTTGCTAAAATAAGCATTTCAAAGCATTTAGATCGTTGAAATCGTTTAAATAGAAACGTATTAATAAAAAACGAATAATAAAAATTCGTTGTTTTATGCTGTTTTACGTTAAAACGCAGATTAAGCTCAAAACGTGCTGTTTGCTAAAATAATCATTTCAAGCATTTTTAGATCGTTGAAATCGTTCAAATAGACGCAATATTAATAAAAACGAATAATAAAATTTCGTCGTTTTATGCTGTTTTACGCGCGTTAAACGCAGATTAAAGCTCAAAAGTGCTGTTTGCTAAAATAAGCTTTTTCCAGAAGCATTTTAGATCGTTGAAATCGTTGAAATAGAAGTAATATTAATAAAAACAAATAATAAAAAATTCGTCGTTTTATGCTGTTTTACGCGTTAAACGCAGATTAAAACTCAAAACGTGCTGTTTTGCTAAAATAATCATTTTCAAGCATTTTAGATCGTTAAAAATGGATTTAAAATAGACGCAATATTAATAAAAACGAAGATAATAAAAATTTCTCGTTTTATGCTGTTTTACGCGTTAAAACGCAGATTAAAACTCAAAACATTGCTGTTTTGCGCACAAAATAAGCATTTTCAAGCATTTAGATCGTTTGAAATCGTTCAAATAGAAGCAATATTAATAATAAACGAATAATAAAAAATTCGTCGTTTTTGCTGTTTTACGCGTTAAAACGCAGATCAAAGCTCAAAACGTGCTGTTTTGCTAAAATAATCATTTTCAACATTTTAGATCGTTGAAATCGTTCAAATAGACGCAATATTATTAAAAACAAATAATAAAGAAAATTTCGTCGTTTTATGCTGTTTTACGCGTTAAAACGCAAATTAAAGAAACTCAAAACGTGCTGTTTTGCTAAAATAAGCATTTTCAAGCATTTTTAGATCGTTAAGAAATAGTTCAAAATAGACGAAATATTTAAAAACGAATAATAAAAATCGTCGTTTTTATGCTGTTTTACGCGTTAAAACGCGAATTAAAACTCAAAAACGTGCTGTTTTGCTACAAAATAATCATTTTCAAGCATTTTTAGATGAACGAAATCGTTCAAATAGACGCAATATTAATAAAAAACGAATAATAAAAATTTCGTCGTTTTTTATGCTGTTTACGTTAAAACGCCAGATTAATACTCAAAACGTGCTGTTTTGCTAAAATAATAAGCATTTTCAAGCTTCATTTTTAGATCGCGTTGAAATCGTTCAAATAGAAGCAATATTAATAATAAACGAATAATAAAAATTCGTCGTTTTTATGCTGTTTTACGCGTTAAAACGCAGATTAAAACTCAAAACGTGCTGTTTGCTATAATAATCATTTTCAAGCATTTTAGATCGTTGAAAATCGTTCAAATAGACGCAATATTAATAAAACAAATAATAAAATTTCGTCGTTTTTATGCTGTTTTACGTGTTAAAACGCAGATTAAAGCTCAGGAAACGATGCTGTTTGGCTAAAATAAGCATTTTCAAGCATTGCGTCGTTGAAATCGTTCAAATAGACGCAATATTAATAAAAAACGAATAATAAAAAATCGTCGTTTTTATGCTGTTTTTACGCGTTAAAACGCAGATTAAAACTCAAAACGTGCTGTTTGCTAAAATAATCATTTTCAAGCATTTTTAGATCGTTGAAATCGTTCAAATAGACGCAATATTAATAAAAACGAATAATAAAAATTTCGTCGTTTTATGCTTGTTTTACGCGTTAAAACGCAGATTAAAACTCAAACGTGCTGTTTTGCTAAAATAAGCTTTTCAAGCATTTTGAATCGTTGAAATCGTTCAAATAGAAGCAATATTAATAAAAACAAATAATAAAAATTCGTCGTTTTATGCTGTTTTTACGCGTTAAAGCAGATTAAAAACTCAAAACGTGCTGTTTTGCTAAAATAATCATTTTCAAGCATTTTGAATCGTTGAAATCGTTCAAATAGACGCAATATTAATAAAAACGAATAATAAAAATTTCGTCGTTTTTATGCTGTTTTACGCGTTAAAACGCAGATTAAAGCTCAAAACGTGCTGTTGTTTTTGCTAAAATAACATTTTCAAGCATTTTAGATCGTTGAAATCGTTCAAATAGAAGCAATATTAATAATAAACGAATAATAAAAAATTCGTCGTTTTTATGCTGTTTACGCGTTAAACGCAGATCAAAAGCTCAAAAACGTGCTGTTTTGCTAAAATAATCATTTTCAGCATTTTTAGATCGTTGAAATCGTTCAAATAGACGCAATATTAATAAAAACAAATAATAAAAATTTCGTCGTTTTTATGCTGTTTTACGCGTTAAAACGCAAATTAAAACTCAAACGTGCTGTTTTGCTTGCTAAAATAAGCATTTTCAAACATTTTAGATCGTTGAAATAGTTCAAATAGACGAAATATTATTAAAAACGAATAATAAAAAATCGTCGTTTTTTACTTCTTTGTTTGCGCGTTAAAACGCAGATTAAGCTTTCAAAACGTGCTTCTTTGCTAAAATAATCATTTTCAAGCATTTTAGATCGTTGGGAAATCGTTCAAATAGACGCAATATTAATAAAAACTGAATAATAAAAATTTCGTCACGTTTTTTTTATGCTGTTTTACGTTAAAACGCAGATTAATGCTCCAAAACATTTAACATTTTTGCTAAAATAAGCATTTTCAAGCATTTTAGATCGTTGAAATCGTTCAAATAGAAGCAATAATAATAATAAACGAATAATAAAAAATTCGTCGTTTTTATGCTGTTTTACGCGTTAAAACGCAGATTAAAAGCTCAAACGTGCTGTTTTGCTATAATAATCATTTTCAAAGCATTTTTAGATCGTTGAAATCGTTCAAATATTAATAAAAACAAATAATAAAATTTCGTCCGTTTTTTTATGCTGTTTTACGTGTTAAAAACGCAGATTAAAGAAACGTGCTGTTTTTGGCTAAAATAAGCATTTTCAAGCATTTTTAGATCGTTGAAATCGTTCAAATAGACGCAATATTAATAAAAACGAATAAAAAAATCGTCGTTTTTATGCTGTTTTGCGCGTTAAAACGCAGATTAAAGCTCAAAACGTGCTGTTTAGCAAAATAATCATTTTTCAAGCATTTTAGATCGTTGAAATCGTTCAAATAGACGCAATATTAATAAAAAACGAATAATAAAAATTTCGTCGTTTTTATGCTGTTTTTGCGTTAAAACGCAGATTAAAGCTCAAAACGTGCTGTTTTGCTAAAATAAGCTTTCAGAAGCATTTTTAGATCGTTGAAATCGTTCAAATAGAAGCAATATTAATAAAAAGACGAATAATAAAAAAATTCGTCGTTTTATGATGTTTTACGCGTTAAAACGCCGATTAAAACTCAAAACATTGCTGTTTTGCTAAAATAACTTTTCAAGCATTTTAGATCGTTGAAATCGTTCAAATAGAAGCAATATTAATAAAAACGAATAATAAAATTCGTCGTTTTGTATGCTGTTTTACGCGTTAAACGCAGATTAAAGCTCAAAACGTGCTGTTTTGCTAAAATAATCATTTTCAAGCATTTCAGATCGTTGAAATCGTTCAAAATAGACGCAATATTAATAAAAACGAAAAGATAATAAAAATTTCGTCGTTTTTATGCTGTTTTACGCGTTAAAACGCAGATTAATGCTCAAAACATTGCGGTTTTAAAATAAGCATTTTCAAGCATTTTAGATCGTTGAAATCGTTCAAATAGAAGCAATATTAATAAACGGAGTAATAAAAAATTCGTCGTTTTTATGCTGTTTTACGCGTTAAAACGCAGATTAAAGCTCAAAACGTGCTGTTTTGCTATAATAATCATTTTCAAGCATTTTAGATGAACGAAATCGTTTCAAATAGACGCAATATTAATAAAAACAAATAATAAAATTTCGTCGTTTTTATGCTGTTTTACGTGCAAACGCAGATTAAAGCTCAAAAACGTGCTGTTTTGCTAAATAAGCATTTTCAGCATTTTAGATCGTTGAAATCGTTCAAATAGACGCAATATTAATAAAAACGAATAATAAAAATCGTCGTTTTTTATGCTGTTTTGCGCGTTAAAACGCGGATTAAAAGCCAAACGTGCTGTTTTGCTAAAATAATAATCATTTTCAAGCATTTTTAGATCGTTGAAATCGTTCAAATAGACGCAATAGTAATAAAAACGAATAATAAAAATTTCGTCGTTTTTTATGCTGTTTACGCGTTGAAACGCAGATTAAAGCTCAAAACGTGCTGTTTTGCTAAAATATAAGCTTTTCAAGCATTTTTAGATCGTTGAAATCGTTCAAATAGAAACAATATTAATAAAAAGCGAATAATAAAAAATTCGTCGTTTTTATGCTGTTTTTACGCGTTAAAACGCAGATTAAAAACTCAAAACGTGCCGTTTTGCACAAAATAATCATTTTCAAGCATTTTAGATCGTTGAAATCGTTCAAATAGACGCAATATTAATAAGAATAATAAAGAATTTCGTCGTTTTTATGCTGTTTTTACGAGTTAAAACGCAGATTAAAAGCTCAAAACGTGCTGTTTTAAAATAAGCATTTTCAAAGCATTTTTAGATCGTTGAAATCGTTCAAATAGAAGCAATATTAATAATAAACGAATAATAAAAAATTCGTCGTTTTTATGCTGTTTTTACGTGTTAAAACGCAGATCAAAAGCTCAAAAACGTGCTGTTTTAGCACAAAATAATCATTTTCAACATTTTTTAGATCGTTGAAATCGTTCAAATAGACGCAATATTAATAAAAACAAATAATAAAATTTCGTCGTTTTATGCTGTTTTACGCGTTAAACGCAAATTAAAACTCAAAACGTGCTGTTTTTGCTAAATGGCATTTTCAGCATTTTAGATCGTTGAAATAGTTCAAATAGACGCAATATTAATAAAAACGAATAATAAAAAATCGTCGTTTTATGCTGTTTTGCGCGTTAAAACGCAGATTAAAGCTCAAAAACGTGCTGTTTTGCTAAAATAATCATTTTCAAGCATTTTTAGATCGTTGAAATCGTTCAAATAGACGCAATATTAATAAAAACGAATAATAAAAATTTACCGTGAACATGCTGTTTACGCGTTAAAACGCAGATTAAAACTCAAAACGTGCTGTTTTGCTAAAATAAGCATTTTCAAGCATTTTAGATCGTTGAAATCGTTCAAATACAAAATATTAATAAAAACGAATAATAAAAAATTCGTCGTTTTATGCTGTTTTACGCGTTAAAACGCAGATTAAAGAAACTCAAAACGTGCTGTTTGCTGGAAATGAAATCATATTCAAGCATTTTAGATCGTTGAAATCGTTCAAACCAGACGCAATATTTAATAAAAATGAATAATAAAAATTTCGTGATTTTTATGCTGTTTTACGCGTTAAAACGCAGATTAAAAACTCAAGCGATGCTGTTTTGCTGAAATAAGCATTTTCAGCATTTAGATCGTTGAAATCGTTCAAATAGGCGCAATATTATTAAAAACGAATAATAAAAATTTCGTCGTTTTTATGCTGTTTTACGCGTTAAAACGCAGATTAAAAGCTCAAACGTGCTGTTTTGCTAAAATAATCATTTTTCAAGCATTTTAGATCGTTGAAAATCGTTCAAATAGACGCAATATTAATAAAAACGAATAATAAAAATTTCGTGATTTTTTATGCTGTTTTACGCGTTAAACGCAGATTAAAGCTCAAAACGTGCTGTTTTGCTAAAATAAGCATTTTTCAAGCACCCATTTTAGATCGTTGAAATCGTTCAAATAGGCGCAATATTATTAAAAACGAATAATAAAAATTTCGTCGTTTTATGCTGTTTTACGCGTTAAAACGCAGATTAAAGCTCAAAACACTTACGATATGTTTTGCTAAAATAATCATTTTTCAAGCATTTTTAGATCGTTGAAATCGTTCAAATAGAAGAAATATTAATAAAAAACGAATAATAAAAAAATTCGTCGTTTTATGCTGTTTTACGCGTTAAACGCAGATTAAAGCTCAAAACGTGCTGTTTGCTAAAATAATCATATTCAAGCATTTTTAGATCGTTGAAATCGTTCAAATAGACGCAATATTAATAAAAATCGAATAATAAAAATTTCGTCGTTTTATGCTGTTTTACGCGTTAAAACGCAGATTAAAAGCTCAAAACGTGCTGTTTTGCTAAAATAAGCTTTTTCAAGCATTTTTGAATCGTTGAAATCGTTCAAATGAAGCAATAGTAGCAAAAACGAATAATAAAAATTCGTCGTTTTTATGCTGTTTGCGTTTAAAAACGCAGATTCAAGCTCAAAACGTGCTGTTTTGCTAAGTAATGCATTTTCAACCATTTTAGATCGTTGAAATCGTTCCAAATAGACGCAATATTGGCAAAACGGAATATGTAAAAATTTCGTGTTTTATGCTTTTGTTTTACCGCGTTAAACGCAGATTAAAACTCAAAAACGTGCTGTTTTGCTTTAAAATAAGCATTTTCAAGCATTTTAAGATCGTTGAAATCGTTCAAATAGAAGAAATATTATCAAAAAACGAATAATAAAAATTCGTCGTTTTTATGCTTTTCGGTACTTACGCGTTAAAACGCGATTAAAACTCAAAAACGTGCTGTTTGCTAAAATAATCATATTCAAGCATTTTTGAATCACTGGGCAAATCGCCCGTTCAAATAGACGCAATATTAATAAAAATGAATAATAAAAATTTCGTCGTTTTATGCTGTTTTACGCGTTGAAAACGCAGATTAAAACTCAAAACGTGCTGTTTTGCTAAAATAAAGCATTTTCAAGCATTTTTGATCGTTGAAATAGTTCAAATAGAAGCAATATTAATAAAAACGAATAATAAAAAATCGTCGTTTTATGCTGTTTTTACGCGTTAAAGCAGATTAAAGAAACTCAAAGCGTATAACGCTAAAATAATCATTTTGCACCAAGCATTTTTAGATCGTTGAAATCGTTCAAATAGACGCAATATAAATAAAAACGAATAATAAAAATTTCGTCGTTTTATGCTGTTTTTACGCGTTAAAACGCAGATTAAAGCCAAAACGTGCTGTTTTTAACAAAATAAGCATTTTCAAGAAGCATTTTAGATCGTTGAAATCGTTAAATAGACGCAATATTATTAAAAACGAATAATAAAAATTTCATTTGTTTTTATGCCATTTTACGCGTTAAAGCGCAGATTAAAACTCAAAACGATAGCTCATTTTTGCTAAAATAATCCAAGCACATTTTTAGATCGTTGAAATCGATTTCAAATAGAAGAAATATTAATAAAAACGAATGACAAAAAGTGCGTCGTTTTTAGCGTAGCATTTTACGCGTTTAAAAACGCAGATTAAAACTCAAAACGATGCTGTTTTTTTAAAATAATCATATTCAAGCTTTTTTAGATCGTTGAAATCGTTTAAAAATAGACGCAATATTAAAAAAATGAATAATAAAAATTTCGTGATGCTTTTTTACGCTTAAAACGCAGATTAAACTCAAAACGTGCTGTTTTGCTAAAAAACTTTTCAAGCATTTCATCGTTGAAATCTTCAAATAAACTATTAAAAAAAACGAATAATAAAAATTGTGTTTTTTTGTTTTACGCGTTAAAACGCAGTTTAAAAACTCAAAACGTGCTGTTTTGCAAAAAAAATATTTTCAAGCATTTTAGATCGTTAAAATCGTTCAAAAGGCAATATTAAAAAAAAACGAATAATAAAATTTCGTGTTTTTTGCTTTTTAGCGTTAAAGCGATTAAAACTCAAAACGTGCTGTTTTGCTAAATTCATTTTAAAACATTTTAGATCGTTGAAATCGGTCAAATAGAAGAAATATTAAAAAAAAACGAATAATAAAAATTCGTGTTTTTGCTTTTTTACGCTTTAAAAAAACGAATTAAACTAAAAACGTGCTGTTTTGCAAAAATAATCATATTCAAGCATTTTAATCGTTGAAATCGTTCAAATAGACGCAATTTAATAAAATCGAATAATAAAAAATTTCGTTTTTTTGCTGTTTCGCGATAAAACGCGTTAACGCTCAAAACGTGCTGTTTTGCAAAAATAAGCTTTTCAAAATTTTAGATCGTTGAAATGTTCAAATAAAACAAATTAATAAAAACGAATAATAAAAAATTCGTCTTTTTTATGCTGTTTACGCAAAACGCGATTCAAGCTAAAAACGTCCTTTTTTTGCAAAATAATCATTTTCAACCTTTTTAGATCGTTGAAATGTTCAAATGACGCAATATTAAAAAAAACGAATAATAAAAATTTCGCCCTTTTTTATGCTGTTTTCCGCGTTAAAACGCAGTTTAAAAAACCCAAAACGTCTTTTTTGCTAAAATAATCATTTTCAAGCATTTTGATCGTTGAAATCGTTAAAAATAAAAAAATTTTAAAAAAAATAATAAAAATTTATCTTTTTTATGTTTTTACGCTTAAAAAAGGATTAATAAAATCTTTTTTTAAAATAAGTTTTTAAGCATTTTAGTCAAATCTTAAAAAAGAAATTTAAAAAAACGTAAAAAAAAATTTTTTTTATTTTTTACCGAAAAAAAGGAAAAAAGCTAAAAGGGTTTTTTGGCAAAAAAATTCTTTTCAAATTTTTTTTAAACTTAAATGCAAATTTATAAGGCTCAAAACGTGCTGTTTTGCTAAAATAATCATTTTCAAGCATTTTAGATCTTTGGGAAATCGTTCAAATAGACGCAAATTAATAAAAACGAATAATAAAAATTTTGTCGTTTTAATGCTGTTTTACGCGTTAAAACGCAGATTAAACTCAAAACGTGCTGTTTTGCTAAAATAAGCATTTTCAAGCATTTTAGATCGTTGAAATCGTTCAAATAGAAAAAATATTGATAAAAACGAATAATAAAAATTCGTCGTTTTTATGCTCTTTTACGCGTTAAAACGCAGTTTAAAAACCCAAAACGTGCTGTTTTGTTTAAATAAGCATTTTCAAGCTTTTTAGATCCTGAAATCGTTCACATAGAAGCAATATTAATAAAAACGAATAATAAAAATTCGTCGTTTTATGCTGTTTTACGCGTTAAAACGCAGATAAAAGCTCAAAACGTGCTGTTTTGCAAAAAATAATCATTTCAAGCATTTTAGATCGTTGAAATCGTTCAAATAGACGCAATATTAATAAAAACGAATAATAAAAATTTCATCTTTTTTTATGCTGTTTTACGCGTTAAAACGCAGATTAAGGCTCAAAACGTGCTTTTTTTCTAAAATAAGCATTTTCAAGCATTTTAGATCGTTGAAATCGTTCAAATAGAAGCAATATTAATAAAAAACGATTAATAAAAATTCGTCGTTTTATGCTGTTTTACGCGTTAAAACGCAGATTAAAGCCAAAACGTGCTGTTTTGCTAAAATAATCATTTTCAAGCATTTTAGATCGTTGAAATCGTTCAAAAGACGCAATATTAATAAAAACGAATATAAAAATTTCGTCGTTTTATGCTTTTTTACGCGTTAAAACGCAGATTAAAGCTCAAAACGTGCTTTTTTGCTAAAATAAGCATTTTCAATCATTTTAGATCGTTGAAATCGTTCAAATAGACGCAAATTAATAAAAACGAATAAAAAAATTCGTCGTTTTATGCTGTTT